>NW_005871346.1:764912-767816 GCF_000147115.1 Myotis lucifugus | reverse complement strand
GTGAATCTATAATGCAATCAGCAGATGGTGTGTTTTTTTTTTTTTGTAATTTTTAACCCTTATATCATTCACAGGATGATAAAGATTATATTTCAACCAAATAAAAACTGATTATTCAATTAAGACTTTGAAAAACTGGCTAGCCATCTGGCTTTAAAAGAAATTGAGCTCTACCTCACTCCTTAGGCCAAAAATCATTTGTAGATTAATAAGATATTTAAAGTAGAAGAAAATAATTTTGTTTTTGTCTTTGTGGTATTCTCAGACAAGAGAATACTACAATCTAAGCATGACACATTAAGTTAGTGAGGATAGAATGGTTAAGTTCCTTTTAAGAAAAAGTACAAGCATATCAGCTGCCTATTAGACATCTAAATAGAGTGTAAATATGCATTTCTAAGAAAGGGTTCAGGGTAGAGATTAAAAGTTGGGCATTACCAATACACACATAGTTTCAAAGTTTTAAGGTCAGATAAGATCAACAAGGGAATAAGTATGGCTAAAAAAGAGGGATAGGAATGAGCCCTGGAGGCACACCAGGATAAAAAAGACTGAGATGCAAACTAAGAATAGTAGGCAGTCCTATAGTGAAGATAGTGTCTCCAGAGGACAGAATAAGTAACCATCTGGGTCAAACACTGTTCACAGGTCAAATAATTCAAGGATGAGAAAGGGAGAGTCCTGGGTAGCCTTCATAAGAGCAGTTGAGGCAGAGTGCTGCGTGGGAGAGCCTAGAATGAGAGGATTCATGACAGTTGGAAGAGAAAGGCTAGAAACAAAGTATAGATACTTCTTTTGAAAAAAAAAAAAAGAGAGAGAGAAAATGGAGCAACAGTTAGAAGGGAAATTAGAGACAGCAGAGGTTTTGCTATTTAAGAAGAGAGAAGAAAGAGTATGCTGGGGTGCTCATGATAACCACCCTGCATCAGGTGAGAAAGGGGGTGGAAAGATAGAGCACCACAGAGGTTGTGGCCCTGCCAGCACATGGTCAGCTCACTGCATGATAACAGAAATCAGAATATGGAGCACAGATGAAGACGGATGGATGTAGTAGCAGGAGCTTAATGGATGGCATCTACTGTCTCAGTGAGATGAAAGCAAAGTTGTGTACTGAGAGTAAAGAATATGGAAGGTGGTGTCAGAGGTTTCAGAAGGTTTAAATCAGGGGTGGGGAACCTTTTTTCTGCCAAGAGCCATTTGGGTATTTATAACATCCTCATGGGCCATACAAAATTATCAACTTAAAAATTAGCCTGCTAAATTTGGTCAAACATTTAATTAACTCACCCCTAATGCTTTGGCAGGGTCAGACCAAATGATTTCTCGGGCCTTATATGGCCCGGAGGCTGGATATTCCCCACTCCTTGGTTTATGATCACCATCTAGGTCAGACTGGGAAACTAAACAGACTAGAGACTGAGAAACTACATGGACTAGGAACTATTGCTAAGCAACATTAAGAAGCTCATCTGACCTTAGTGGTCACTAACTAGAAGTAAGACCAATGAGCAAAATTGATTTCCAGCTACTGTCACCAGCAAAAGTGCAAGTGTATGATCAAAGAACCCAAACAAGAAGCAAACACTGACAGAACTGAAAGGAGAAATAGACAGTATAACAATAATCAGAGGAGATTTCAATATCCCACTTTCAATAATAGATAAACAACCATACAGGAAACTGATAAGACAACAGAGGATATGAGCAACATATGGACCAAGTGGACCTAAAAGACATATACAGGAAACTCCACCCACTAGCAGCAGAATACACATTCTCTCAAGCATACAGGGAATATTCTCTAGGACAGATCATATGTTAGACCACACAAAACATGTTTTGACAAAGCTAAGAATACTGAAATCATTCCAACTATCTTTTCTAATCACAATAGAATGACTCTATAAGTCAATATTAGGAAAACTGGAAAATTCACAAATATGTGGAAATTAAACAACACACTCATGAACAACTTAAAGTTCAAGGAAGAAATCACCAGGGAAATTAGAAAATATCATGAGACAAATGAAGGCAAAAACACAATATACCAAAATGTATGGGGTATGGCAAAAGCAGTTTTAAGAGGGATGAGAGAGAGAGACCTCAAATCAACAATCTAACTTTTACAATTCAAAGAACTAGAAAGCCCAGTGGCTCAGTGGTTGAGCAGCAACATATGAACCAGGAGGTCATGGTTCAATTCTCAGTCAGGGCACATGCCCATGTTGCAGGCCCGATCCTCAGCATGGGATGTGCAGGATGTAGCCAATCAATGATTCTCTCTCATTATTGATGTTTATATCTCTCTCTCCCTCCCTTCCTCTCTGCAATAAATAAAAGTATATTTTAAACTAAATTCAAATAAGGAAGAAACTAATAGAGATGACAGCAAAAATAAACAAAATAGAGAATCTAATCTAATAAAAGACAAACATGAAAATTGACCTTACCTTCGCTACGCCTAAAGCCACGCCCACCAGCCAATCAGAGCAACTATATGCAAATTAACGCAACCAAGATAGCGGCCAGCAGCCACGGAGCTGGAGCAAGCAGGAGGCTTGGTTGCTCCAGTGATGGAGGAAGCAAAGCTTCCCGCCTGCTGCGGCCGGCTCTGAGCTCCACTGAAGGCAACAAAGTTTCAATTATAGAAGATAAATAAACCCCAGATACCTGCTTTCAGCCGGCCGTGGCCACGGAGCTGGAGCAAGCAGGAGGCTTGGTTGCTCCAGTGATGGAGGAAGCCAAGCTTCCTGCCCGTCCTGGCCGGCTCTGAGCTCCATTGAAGGCAACAAAGTTTCAATTATAGAAGTTAAATAAATCTCAGATAAAAAAGAAAACGAAAAAAAGGAGAGCTGGGAGCTTCCGTGGCCCGGGGGGGTTGGCCAGGCCTGAAAACGGCCCTCA
>NW_005871346.1:732428-764515 GCF_000147115.1 Myotis lucifugus | reverse complement strand
GTCCCTCAGCCTGGCCTGCACCCTCTCGCAATCTGCGCTCCCACAGGGGGAGCTCTGCTCCAGCCACAAGCCAGGCTGATGGCTGCCAGTACAGCGGTGGTGGTGGGAGCCTCTCCCCCCTCCTCAGCAGCACTAAGGATGTCAGACTACGGCTTAGGCCTGCTCCCCGCTGGCAAGTGGACATCCCCCGAGGCTGCCGGGCTGCCAGTGGGATGTCTGATTGCCACCTTAGGCCCAATCCCCTGGGGAGCAGGCCTAAGCCAGCAGGTGGTCATCCCCCGAGGGGTCCCAGACTGCGAGAGGGCACAGGCCGGGCTGAGGGACCCCACCCCCCGAGTGCACAAATTTTTGTGCACCAGGCCTCTAGTCTATATATATAAAAGGTCAAGTGACCGTCCAACTGTCCAACCGTTGGGTAGGTATGATGCGTAATGACCACCAGGGGGCAGACACTCAACGTAGGAGCTGCCGAGCTGTGGTGACTTGGCAGCGGCGGTTCTTGGGCAACGCACCCCGGAACCAGAGAGGAGGGAGCCTGATTCCTCACGGGGCCGTGCGATTCCACCTTCGGCCATAGGTTATGTTGTTGCTGGAGCACTGTTGGCCCGAATCTGGTTTACTGCATACTTATGTTCCACACCCCGTACAACAGCAACTTTGCAGAGTACCCTCTCGCATTCCGGGACCCCTCGGGGGATGTTGGACTGCTGGTTTCGACCTGATTCCCACAGGCCAGGCCAAGAGAACCCACCTGGCCTGCTGGAGGGACTCCGCTCACTCCACAGATGCCCTTCCAGACTGCGGGAGGTTGGCTCCAGGGCGTGTCCAGCCCATCTCACCCAGTCCCGCCCCACCAGCCAACTTCTAATTAATTTCCTGTCAATGTGCACAAATCCGTGTACCGGGCCACTAGTAGAATAGGAAAAAAGTGAATAAAACTAAGATTTGTTATTTGAAAAGACCAACAAAACTGACAAACCTGAAGCATCTGGCTCAGGTAACCAAGGAGTCTGCACCACTAGGCCCCACTGGATACCTACTACATTAGGCCACTCTACCAAGACTGTAGCAATTCTACTAATACACAGAAACAAACACAGGGAGGCAGCCAAAAATAGGAAACAAAGAAACATACCCCAAATGAAAGAACAAAGCAAAACTCCAGAAAAGATCTAAATAAAATGGAGACAAGCAATTTACCAGATGTTGAGTTCAAAACACTGGTTATAAGGATGCTCAATGAACTTGGGAGAATAGGTGTGAGAACTTATACAAAGAGATAGAAACCATAAAAGAACCATTCAGAAATAAATAATACAGTAACCAAAATGAAGAATACATTAGAAGTAATCACTAGCAGATTAGATGAAGCCGAAGACTGAGTCAGCAATTTGGAAGACAGGTAGCAGAAAACACCCAATTGGAACAACAACAACAACAACAAAATCCAAAAAATGACAATAGTTAAAGGGCCTCTGAGACAATATCAAGCATAGCAACATTTGCACTATTGGGGTACCAGAAGCAGAAGCCATAGACTAAGGAACTGGAAACATATGTGAAGAAATGATAACAGAAAACTTCCCTAACCTGGTAAAGGAAATAGACATACAGTCCAGGAAGCACAGAGAGCTCCAAACAAGGTGAACCTAAAAACACGAAGACACATCATAATTAAAGGTGAAAGGTTAAAGACAAAGACAAAATCTTAAACGCAGTAGGAGAAAAGCTGAGGCCTACTATTTTCTGATTTTAAAACATATTACAAAGCCACATTAATCCAGCATAAAGACAGACAAATAGACCAATGGAACAAAACAAAGACCAAAAACCCTTGCCTATAAGGTCAAATGATCTTCAATAAGGGAGCCAATACCACAAAAATAGGGAAAGGACAGTCTCTTCAACAAATGGTGCTGGAAAAATAGACTAAAGGAGCAACTTCAATCATACACCTTATACAAAATTAACTCAAAATGAATGAAAGTCTTAAACAAAAGACCTCAAACTATAAAACTAGAAGAAAATATGGGAGGAAAACTTTATGACACTAGAATAATTTCTTGGTAGGACACCAAATGCACAGGCCAAAAAAACACACCTAAAATAGGCAAATCAGACTATATCAAAACTTAAAAACATTTGTGCAATAAGGGAAAAAATCGATAGAGCGAAAAGGCAACCTACAGAATGAAAGAAAATATTTGCAAACCATATATTGAATAATCTATACTAATAAAAGTGTAATATGCTAATTAAACCAGACGACCTTCCGGACTAAGGTGCGGTGCCATGGGGGCCAAGGCAGAAGCCACCGCCATGGTGGCAAGGGCCAAGCCCCTTGCCCGAATTTCGTGCATTGGGCCTCTTGTGTGTTAATAACCAGAATGTACAAATAATTTCTACTAATCAATAACAACACAATCTGGATAAAAAATGGCCAAAGGACCTGAATAAACATTTCTCCAAAGATATAGGCAAACTTAAAGACATTGCAGATTCGGTTCAGAGCATCGCAATAAAGGGAGCCACACAAATATTTTTGTTTCCCAGTGAATAAAAAGCTATGTCTACATTATACTGTAATCTATTAAGTGTGCAATAGCACTGTCTAAAAAATAATATACATACCTTAATTTAAAAATTACTTATTGTTATAAAATGCTAACCCATCATATGAGCCTATTGGAAAAATGGTGTTGACAGACTTGCTCAATGAAAGGTTGCCACAAACCTTTATAATTTGTGAAAAATACAGTATCTGCCCAGCTGATTTGGCTCAGTGTTTGATCACTGACTTATGAACCAGGAGGTCACAGTTCCATTCCCAATCAGGACACATGCCAGGTTTCAGGCTCAATCCCCAGTAGGGGGCATGCAGGAAGGAGCCAATCAATCATTCTCTCTCATTGATGTTTCCATCTTTCTCCCCTCTCTCTTCCTCACTCTGAAAAATCAAAAACATTTTTAAAAACCCACACAGTATCTACAAAACACAATGAAGTGAAGCACAATAAGATGAGGTATGCCTGCATAGGAATAGCCAACCAGCATATAAAAGACTAGTGACCCGGTGCTCGAATTCATGCACATTGAAAGGAAATTAATCAGAAGAAATATTTTAATATCGTATTCGCCCTTTCTCTAAAACAGAAGTGTCAGCCAAATTCACAATCAACAATGACCAATCGAAACATGTGTGCGATTGGCGCCAGCGAGAGCTTTATATGTATCGCACATGCACGAGTCAATTTAGCCTTTTATATATACCGAGTGGCCAGATTATTATGACCACCTGATGTTTGTAGGCAAATTAGCTATAACTTCGCACTGAAGTTGCTAGAAGACCAGGCCATTATAAATAGGGAAGCAGGTTGTTTACCACGACAGAAGTGATTTTTTTCTGAAGATACGGGTAAACAACGCGACTTAACAGCCTTTGAACGTGGGATATATTTGAAAGTGAGTGGCAGATTATTATGACCACCTGACATTTGTAGGCAAATTAGCCATACACTGCATCGTATGGGATATGGAAGCCGAAGGCCTGTTCAAACACCTTTGCTGTCTGCAGTTACCAAGATAAAATGTCTCCAATTCACACAGGAACACAAGGATTGGACAGTCGAGCATTGGAAAAAAGTCATGTGGTCCGATGAATCACGTTTCCAGTTGCATCATGCAGGTGGCAGAGTGAGAATTTGGGGGAAACAGCATGAAAGCATGCACTCCACATGCATGAGTACAACCCTTCAAGCTGGTGGGGCAGTGTTATGGTTTGGGGCATGTTTTCCTGGCATGATTTGGGCCCTTTAATTCATGTGGAACAACGTCTGAATAGCACAACATACCTAATTATCGTTGCTGATCAGGTTCATCCTATCATGTTGATGGCATATCCCAATGGAGATGGCTTCTTCCAACAAGACAATGCGCCATGCCAAGGTGCTTGTATTGTGCAGGAGTGGTTTCAAGAACATGAGGGAGACTTTACCTTGCTTAGGTGGCCCCCACAATCACCAGATCTCAATCCAATTGAGCATTTGTGGGACGAAGTTAAAAGAGCCATCAGACAGCTGGTTCCACAACCATCAAATCTGGTTCCACAACCATCAAATCTCACAGAACTGGATAGTGCTATTCATCAGGCATGGTGTCAGATTCCTCGCATCACCTTTCAACATCTCGTGGAGTCAATGCCAAGAAGAATCGCCACAGTAATGAAGGCAAAAGGTGGCCCAACGAAGTACTGATGGGGTGGTCATAATAATCTGGCCACTCATGTTCAAATATATCCCACATTCAAAGGCTGTTAAATCGCATTGTTTACTCATATCTTCAGAAAAAAATCACTTCTACTATTGTGGTAAACAACCTGCTTCCCTATTTATAATGGTCTGGCCCTCTAGCAACTTCAGTGTGAAATTATAGCTAATCTGCCTACAAATGTCAGGTGGTCATAATCTGGCCACTCAGAGTATATAGAACTAGAGGCCCGGTGCATGAATTCGTGCACAGGTGGGGTCCCTCTGCGTGGCCTGCAAGGATCGGGCCAAAACCCGCAGTCCAACGCTGCCTGCAGCTCCTACTGCCGCTCCCGCTCATCCCAGCCCCACTGTGCCTGCTGCAGGCTCACGCCCAATCAGTCCCCGGGAGAGGCTCGCGCTGCCGCAGCAGCACTCACCAGCCACGAGCCCTGGTTCTGGCACTCTCCCAAGGGGAGTGGCGTGTGGGATCGGGCTGAAACTGGCTCTCAGACATTCCCCAAGGGGTCCCGGATTGGGAGAGGGTGCAGGCCAGGCTGAGGGACCCCACCCGTGCACAATCGGGCCAGGGAAGGATCGTGGGAAGGCTCCAGGGCGTGTCCGGCCCATCTCACTCAATCGGCCGAACCCCAGTAGCAAGCTAACCTACCAGTCAGAGCATCTGCTCCTGGTGGTCAGTGCACAGTTGACCAGTTGACTGTCTGCCCCCTGTTGGTCAGTGCACATCATAGGGAGTGATTGAGCAGCCTTAGCATATCATTAGCATATTATGCTTTGATTGGTTGGTTGTTCTGCCATTAGGTCTATTTGCATACTATCCTTTTATTATATAGGATAAACTTGCTTAATTATACCTGCTTTCTGATTTAGCTAAACTTTTTCCAGCCCAGTGAAGCACCCCAACTTCTCTTTCAGGTAATTGTCAGCAATACAGCAGTAAATATCAACATGAAGCAGATTATTATTGTAGATCACGCAGGGAGAACAAAGGGTAAAATATTTAACTGCAGCAGTGTTTGACTATATTCTGCACAGTGAGAAAACCTGAAGTCATTTTCAAGGTTCACCATTTCTTCTTTTCAGTTGGGTCAAGTTTCTAAGCTTTCTAAATCTCCATTTTCCAGCTAATGAAAAGAAAATAGGATTCCACTGAGTTTCCTATCTACCTACTCCAGGACTTCTGCGAGGATCAAATGACATGAGGCACGGGAAAACGCTTCACAGACATTTAGTTAAAATGTAAAATGTTTCCACCTGTGTTGAGCATCTCCCCCGATGGTCAGTGGGCATCATAGTGACTGGTCAGATGGTTGGAGACTTAGCATATTAGCCTTTTATATATATAAAAGATGGTCAACATTACTAACATCAGTGAAATTCAAATCAAAACCACTACAAGATACCATTTAGTATGTTAAACTGGCCACTATCAGAAAAATAAAAAATAGTGAGTGTTTAAAGGACATGAAGAAATTAGAAAACTATACATTTTTGGTGGAATTATAAAATGGTGTAGTTGCTATGTTAAACAATATGGAAGTTCCGCAAAAAATTAAAAATAAAACCACCATATGATCCATCAATCTCACTTCTGGGAATATATTCAAAAGAAGTGAAAACAGATCTCAAAGAGATATTTGCACAGCCATGTTCACTGCACTGTTATTAAAAATAGCTATAAAGTAGAAGCAACCTACAACTCCACCAATAAATGAATACAGGGTCTTCTGGTCAAGATGGTGGTGCTGGCCCTAGCTGCTGCTCAGTGATTAGAGTGTCAGCACCACACACTGAAGAGTCATGGGTTCGATTCCCGGTCAAGGGCACATAACTGGGTTGCAGGTTCGATCTCTGGCCCCAGTCGGGGCAGGTGTGGGAAGCAAACAATCAATGTATCTCTCTCACATTGATGTTTCTCTCTCCCTCTTTCTTCTGTCTCTCTCTCTCTCTCTCCCCCACCCTCCTCCCTTCCACTCTCTCTAAAAATCAAAGGGAAAAATATCCTCGGGTGAGGATTAACAACAACAAAATTTTTTTAAAGATGGTAGCACCAATAAATGCTGTACTTGTTTTCACCCACGACCACGTCAAACTTATGACTCAATTACAGAGCATCCACCATTCAGAACCACCTTATGTCTAGTCCTGTAACTAAGGATATACAGAAGAAGCCACATTGAGACTGACAGGAGGGGTGGAGACGGAATGAGCTGGTCACACACCCATGTTTGGCAGTTAAAACTCAGGATGGAAATCTCAGCTGTGGAGGTCCCTCCTGAGGAGTCCCACCCCAGCCCAGGGTTCCAGAGCTGGGAAGATAAGTCCCTGTAACTCCTGGCTGTAAAAACCAGCGGGGATTGTGGCTGAGTGAGACCGAGGGTTGCTGGAGTCACAGGCGATTCTCTTCAAGGATTTACTTGCATGGATTTACTTGCTCTGAGTTCCAGAGCTAGGGAAGCAGCTAGAAAGGCACCAAGGACTTATGGGGAGGTAGTGAATTGTCTAGTTCAGGGAAAGGGCTCAAGGGGCAGCTTTCTGCCACAAAGAAGTGCTGGCAGAGGCCATTGTTCCTTTGCTTAGTCCTCCACCAAGAGAGCTGGCATGCGGGCACGACATCTGAATCTCTATCAGCCTAGCTAACACCATGTGCCCCCACCTGGTGATTCCCTGAGACCCTGCCCCACCCAACTTATAGGCCCACCCAAGCTGCTTCCAATGGCTTTTCCATACAAACAGTCTTCTTGGCTGATGCTGCAGAGTTTCCTAAAATTTCTCAAAGGTTCAGAAACCCAAAAACACAAGCAGCACCTGGCCTCAATGGGCCCATGCCTCTTGCTAAGCAGCCCCAACCTAGCACTAGCAGCATAGCCTGCCTCAGGCACCTCCCAAGCCCAGCACATCTGCAGACAACTTTGTAGCTCATACCAAGTGGCCCCAGGCAGGGCACAGGCAGCAGCTGACCTTAGCCTGCACCTACTAAGAGGCCCTAGAATCAACGCACCTGGTGGCCAGCTTCAGACCACAGCAGAGCATCACCTAACCACCTCCACCAACAGTACACTCCGAGGGCAGACTTGACAGGCACTAGATTCCGCTAAAGCAAATCCTGCTCTGTAGGGCCAACTCCTGCACAACAGCTCCTTCCTATGGTCATGTCCAGGACTCACAACCAATCAGCCTGAGAGTCAATCCCTGCCCTTGACATGCCAACAGCGATCAAGTCTTAACTACAACAGGACACACACATCTCATATGAGGGGTACCCCTGAAGCACCTGGCTCAGGTAACCAAGGAATCTGCACCACTGGGCTCCACAGGACACTTACGACATAAAGCCACTCTACCAGGACTATAAGCCATAGCAGCTCTACCTAAACACAGTAACCCAGGGAGGCAGCCAAATGAGGAGACAAAGAAGCATGTCCCAAATGAAAGAACAGAACAAAACTCCAGAAAAAGAACTAAACAAAATGGAGACAAGCAATCTATCAGATGCAGAGTTCAAAACACTACTTGTGAGGATGCTCAATGATCTCAGTGACAACTTCAACAAAGAGACAGAAAACATCTAAATGGAGATAGAAACATGAAAAAGAACCATTCAGAAATAAAGAATACAGTAACGGAAATGAAGAATGCATTAGAAGGGCCAGGCCAGTGTGGCTAAGTGGATGAACCAGGAGGTCACGGTTTGATTCCTGGTCAGGGCACATGCCAGGTTTCAGACTCGATCCCAGTAGGGGATGTGCAGGAGGCACCCGATCAATGATTCTTTCTCATCATTGATGTTTCTATATCTCTCTTCCTCTCAGTTCCTCTCTGAAATCAATAATGTGTGTGTGTGTGTGTGTGTATATACATTAGAGGGAATTAACAGCAGATTAGATGAAGCCAAGGTACAAATCAGAAATTTTGAAGAAAACAATCAATCAGAACAGGAAAAAGAAAAAATAATTTTTTTAAAATGACAATAGGTTAAGGGGTCTCTGAGACAATATCAAGTATACCAAGATTCCCATCATAAAGGTACCAGAAGGAGAAGAGACCAAGGAACTATGTGAAAAAATAATGACAGAAAACTTCCCTAACCTGGTGAAGGAAATAGATACATGAGTCCAGGAAGAACAGAAAGTCCCAAACAAATGAACCCAAGCACATTAGAGGGAATCAACAGCAGATTAGATGAAGCCAAGATACATCATAATTAAAATGCGAAAGGCTAAAGATAAAGAGAGAATCTTAAAAGCAGCAAGAGAAAAGCAGTTAGTTACCTACAAAGGAGCTCCTGTAAGACTGTCAGCTGATTTCTCAACAGAAACTTTGCAGGCAAAAGAGACTGGCAAAAAATATTCAAAGTGATGAAAAACAAGTACCTACAACCAAGATTACTCTACCCAGCAAAGCTGTTATTTAGAATCAAAGGACAAATAGCAAGCTTCCCAGACAAGAAAAAGCTAAAGTTCATCACCACCAAACCAGTATTATAAGCCAAAGAACATCTATGCATAACCCATAGACACACCCCACAGTGTGGTGATGGCCAGAGGGAAAGGGCCAGGATGAGGGCTGGGTAGAGGTGGGCAAAAGAGGAGAAAATGGGGACATCTGTAATAATGTCAACAATACAAATAAAGTAAAAAAAGAAGAAAATAGAAGATTAAAAATGTGAATTATAAAATGGGAATAAGTACATATCTGTCAACAATTACTTTAAATGTAAATGGATTAAGTGCTTCAATCAAAAGGAGAATGGAAAATACTGGAGAAGGTCAAGAAACCATGAGGCCATGAAGGCAGTGGAAGTGGTACCCAACTGGATGATGAAACTAACTATCAAGACTTAGAATAAAGTCGTAGTGGAGAGAGCACCATAAGAGAAAGTCTCATGGAATAAGGGGAGAGGAGGAGAGAAGCAGCCAAAGTTCCCTGGGAAACTGCAAGGAGCAGCAGTAGTAGGTGCTCATCTGATCAGGGGATTCAAAGTCATGTTTTTGTTTGATATTAAATGAGGTGGGAGGGAGAGTGCTGAAGAAGTAGCAAAGAGGGACGAGGAAGTACCCCATCTCCAGGTTCAAAGCAGAGGTGGTCTAGACGAGAAAAGCCTACCACCTGAGAGGAAGGCAGAAGAACTGGTGTCCTTTAGAGCAAATCAAGTGTCAGTTGCAGCAGGGCTCATTAAATTCAGGAGGTCTAGAAACTTGGGGGGGAAATTATTTCTTTGGTTTCACTAGCCTCTAACTAAAATTTAAATGTACTTCATTGAGAGTAGGCAAAACCCACAGTAGAATTAGTACTACCTGTAACTTTGTAATCAAAAGAAATCGGATATTACCATTATAAATTACATTGTTGTAGAAAACTCAAAGTATTATGTATGCTTATCATTATTTTTAAGAAAGGGCAGTTAGCCCTAGCTGGTTTTGCTCAGTGGTTACAGTGTCGGCCAGGGGACCAAAAAGTAGTGGGTTCGATTTCGGGCATGTACCTCGGTTGCAAGGTTCCCCACCCCCTGTAGGGTTGTGTGCGGGAGGCAAACCAATCAGTGTGTCTCTTTCATGTTGATGTTTCTTTCTCTTGCGCCCTCCTCTCTCCCTTCCACTCACTCTAGAAATCCTTGGGTGAGGATTTAAAAAAAAAGGGCAGTTAAAACTCATCACTGGGTTTCTTTTTTTTTTCTTTTTTTAAATATATTTTATTGATTTTTTACAGAGAGGAAGGGAGAGGGACAGAGAGTCAGAAACATCGATGAGAGAGAAACATCGATTAGCTGCCTCCTGCACACCCCCTCCTGGGGATGTGCCCGCAACCAAGGTACATGCCCTTGACTGGGATCAAACCCGGGACCCTTCAGTCCACAGGCTGACGCTCTATCCACTGAGCCAAACCGATCAGGGCTCATCACTGGGTTTCTTAATGAGTTAATAAAAGAACATACATATTACTATATCAAAAAACTGTAATGACTTTAATAGCTGGATTTCAATATAGTGGTTTCCTTTGTAATCCAATGGACTTTATTTTATATATTTAAAAACAGTAGTCTGAGAAAGGGGACACAGACTGCCCCAAAAAACTTAACACTTGAGGGCAAGACGGTCAGAAAAAGAGGCCCAATGAAAAGGCTTCAGGGGTTGAAGAGCAGTGGGAGAAAAGAGTCTGCAGAGCCGAAACCAGTTTGGCTCAGTGGATAGAGCGTCGGCCTGCGGACTGAAGGGTCCCAGGTTCGATTCCGGTCAAGGGCATGTACCTTGGTTGCGGGCACATCCCCAATAGGGAGTGTGCAGGAGGCAGCTGATCGATGTTTCTCTCTCATCGATGTTTCTAACTCTCTATCCCTCTCCCTTCCTCTCTGTAAAAAATCAATAAAATATATTTAAAAAAAAAAAAGAGTCTGCAGAGAGATTATACAGAGCCTTATGGGGAGTCAAATTCAGTGTGAGGTTAAAAAGAATGAGGAAGATACAGAAAAAGTTATGTGAAAAAGACGAGCTGCCACATCATATGCAAGATACCATTAATATAAAACACACAGAGAATGAAAGTATAGTTTTATAAATGGAGAGAAAATTTTGGAAGGGTACATAACATAGCAACAGTGGTTACCAATGAGAAGTAAACTGAGAAGAAGGAGAGCAACAAGAGAAACATTTGCTTTTCTGCACTGCCTGAATTGTTTACTGCAAGCATGTATTACATTTTTCAAAGTTATTTTTAGGAGAACCCCCTTCTAATTTCCTTATTTTAATCTTTGCAGGACACTAAGGGCTAGGCCTCCAGGCTCCCCAGAGAACTCATGGATACATTCTTTCAAGGAATGCTGTCCAAACCACACTTTTTTATAGCAGGGTGAGCTGGGCACAGGAGGGAATCGTTTTAGCTATTTGGGCTGTCACGAAGCAATCAGCCTTGTGTTAGCCTTCAAACACTTGACTTCTATTGAGCCAGCAGGAAATCAGAGCTCTCTCAGGCATGTCTGGGACAGGAAACTGCCAACAGGCCAGGATCAAAAGGCACTTATCTAATGTAGCCAACACTGATAGTACTTCTCAAATTGAATGGCTATCACTGGTGTATAGGGAACCTACCGGTATCTTCCTTCACCATGTATACAACCTTCTTTTACTGAACTTTTACTTTTCGTTTTTGAAGTTTGTCAACTGATTCACTTGTGTTTTTCAAGGTAGATTATATGCTCTACAAAGAGCATATGCAAAGAGTACAAGTTTTGACCTTCCCTTTCAGATATTTATACTTTTTTTTCTTCAGACTCCCTTATTGCATTGGCTGGGCCTCCAGTTAAATGTTGAACACTAGCATTAAAAATGATTTTTATTCTTTTTTGCATGGCAAATATTTAACAACTGGGTTTATAATATGCCTCAAGTAATTTTACCCCTTATCAGGTTAAGAAACTTTTATTCTTTCCTAAACTTAGTCTATCAGAAATGGTTACTGAATTTTTTCTAGTATCTTTTTATTTTTGTCATCAATTGAGATGATCGTTATGTTTTTCTTCGTTATTAAAATAGTGTAATAGATGCTAATAGATTTCCTAAGTTCGAATCATCCTTGACTCCTTGGTCTAGCTTTACCCTATAGTTTAATTACTGTTGGATTTCGTTTGCTGTTATTTTATTTTGGATTTTAGAATCAGGTGATAAATGGGAATTGCCTATTATTTTCATCTCCCTTGCATTTTCTTTCTTTCCGCTAGAAAGTGTAACACAGGAATCATCAAAGTCTTATAAAAACATCTCACCTTTGTAAAAGATACATATATGCCCTAACCCAGTGGTCGGCAAACTCATTAGTCAACATAGCCAAATATCAACAGTACAACAATTGAAATTTCTTTTGAGAGCCAAATTTTTTAAACTTAAACTATATAGGTAGGTACATTGTTATTAACTTAATTAGGGTACTCCTAAACTGGCCTTTGCTAAAAACGTCCTCAATCTGATTGAGGTATGTTCGCTGAGGTCGACCCCTTCCAACTCTCCCATCCACACTCGTCTTGTATACTTGTTTCGTCTATCTCCTTTCCGAAAACCGACTTCTGCGCATGAGCCACGAAGTTTCAATCGCACTGTACGTGCGTGCCCGCACGTGGTATTTTGTGGAAGAGCCACACTCAAGGAGCCAAAGAGCCGCATGTAGCTCGCGAGCCGCGGTTTGCCGACCACTGCCCTAACCGGTCTGGCTCAGTGGATAGAGCGTTGGCCTGCAGACTGAAGGGTCCCAGGTTCAATTCCAGTCAAGGGCATGTACCTTGGCTGCAGCACAACCCCAGTAGGAGGTGTGCAGGAGGCAGCTGATCGATGTTTCTCTCTCATCGATATTTCTAACTCTCTATCCCTCTCCCCTCCTCTCTGTAAAAAAATCAAAATATATTTTAAAAATATAAATAAAGGTACATATATTTTTGACAATATTTCTATTTCTTCATCAGCAGCTACTGGACTATCAAGCTTTTCTATTCCTCTGACAATTTCACTAATTTCTACTTTCCTAGGAAATAATCCATTCATCCAATTCCTAGGATGTGTGGTATAAAGTTATACATTATATTCTAAGATTCTTATCTTGGTATTTATAGACAGGTCCCTAGCTCCCTTTTAAAGTTTACTTCGAGCTTGTTTTCTTCTTGATCAGGTTCTCCCAGAATCTGCTGGCTTTTGAACTTACTGATGAAGAAAGAGCTGTTCTGTTATTCACTAACTAGAGGCCTGGTGCACAAAATTCATGCAGGGGGGGGTGGGGTGTCCCTCAGCCCAGCCTGCACCCTCTCCAATCTGGGACCCCTCAGGGGATGTCCGACTGCCGGTTTAGGCTCGATCCCGCAGGATCTACACTGGCAGTTGAACATCCCTCTCACAATCCGGGACAACTGGCTCCTAACCGCTGGCCTGCCTGCCTGCCTGATTGCCCCTAACCGCTTCTGCCTGCCAGCCTGATCGCCCCCAACTGCCCTCCCCGCGGCCTGATCGCCCACAACTGCCCTCCCCTGCCTCGATCCGCCTCCTCCGCCAGGCCCCGCCTCCACTGTGCATGCAGCCATCTTGTGACATTAAGGCATGATGCGTGAGGGCGTGACGACCACCTAGGCTATTATTAGTATAGATATATGACTTTATATTACTTATTCTTTCATTCTACTTTATTTGGGTTTATTTTGTTAGTTCAGCTTCACTCTTTCTTACTTACTAATACGTAATTGCTCTGAATCTCCCGTGAGTTTTGAACTGGCTACACTGACATGTGGTGTTGTCACCATACTTACTTCTTAATTATGTGGCTTCAGTTAGGATTCGTTCTCTGAGCTATTTAAAAGGTAGGTCTCTTCCCCTCCCCGCAAAGAAGGTCCATATATTTGTTTTGGATATTTGTCTTTGTTTGTTCTGTATGTTTATTCCCTCGTCTTTTAAAAATATACTTTCTATGATTCTCCATGGGTCTATTTCCCCACTTAATCAGTTATCTGCATATCTCACCACATTCTCAGCCTAAATTAAATAAGCTTAGGTCCACCTGATCCACCTCCTCGTCCTTCAAACTTTTCTTTCCGAGGACCAATATCACATTGCAATAATATAACTGCATGGGTTTGTGTTTTTAATGCTGGTTTCCCCCACTAGAGCATAACTACCATAAAAGCAGAACTAAGGGCTATTTTATTCATTATTATATACCCAAGTCTAGATGGACTCTGGTCTAGAACAGGTGGTCATTACAAACTTATCAAGTTGAATTAAACTTTCCAAGCCTTAAAAACTTAGAAATTATTACCAAGACTAAAACTCATCATCTCAGAGTTCGTCTCTGCTTCCTCAGAAAACCTGTTTCTTTCTATTTAGAAAAGTTAAAGATCATAAAGGGTACTAAAATAAGGCCTCCTAGAAACCAAGTAAACTAGGAATCAAGCTTGGGGAGTTGGGGGAGTTCAAACACATTAATAGGGAAGCAAAGTAAACCGATTTCCATCAAACATACCTTTCCTCCTGTCCTGTTAAAAAAAGAATTTGATGTAAAAACATAAAACTTAAATTTCCCCACATTCCCTACAATCAAAATTGAGAAAGAGGAAATCCCAATCATCTTAATTTCTTACAACAGACATTTAAACTGTTGGTTTTAGGCTTTCTACTTTTTTAATACATATACTGAAAGCTGTAACATTTCCTCTAGGCATAGAATTAACTGTATCCCAAATTTTAACATGACATATTTCCATTATTATTGAATCCAAAATAATTTCTAATTGCTTTGTAACTTATTTGATCTATGGATTATTTAGGAGTGCACTGTTTAATTTAAAAGATTTTCTCATCTTTCACATTATTGATTTCTAACTTAATTCCATTATGGCCAGAGAACACTATGAATGACTTCAATCCTTTGATATTTGTTGAGGCTTGCTTTATGACCCAGCAAATGGATCCTATTCTGTCCTTACTGGGTATGTTATTCTATATAATTTTTTTTTGTTGGGGTTTTTTAGGTTAAGTTTTTCACTGTTTGTTCCATTTTCTATATCCTTACTAATTTTTTGTCTAGTGTAATAACAGTCCCTGATTAAAAATTTTATCTTACACAGTGCTTACTATGCATTAGATTATAAGCAGAAATTTAAACCCAAGCAGAGTCCATGCTCTTAACCACTATATATAGATAGCTAGATCTAGATCTAAAGCTAGAGCTATAGATATAAAGATATATATACATATAGATATATACATATAGATCCTAGGATAAAATGTTTTACCTCAAGTAAAAAAACATTTTATTGAAACAGTGCCCCCCCCTTTAAAAAAGGTTAAGAGCAATTTTTTATCAAAAATACTTAAGATGTGTATTTTCTTTTTTTTTCTTCTTTAAAATATGTTTTTATTGACCTTATAGAGAGAGGAAAGGAGAGTGACAGAGAGATAGAAACCTCAATGAGAGAGAAACATTGATCAGCTGCATGCCCCTACTGGGGATTGAGCCTGCAATCCGGGCATGTGCCATGACCAAGAATCGAACTGGGTGGACGCTAAACCACTAAACCACATTGGCCAGGCTTTTTTTTAAAAATATATTTTATTGATTTTTTACAGAGAGGAAGGGAGAGGGATAGAGAGTTAGAAACATCGATGAGAGAGAAACACTGATCAGTTGCCTCCTGCACACACCCTACTGGGGATATGCTCGCAACCAAGGTACATGCCCTTGACCGGAATCGAACCTGGGACCTTTCAGTCCGCAGGCTGATGCTCTATCCACTGAGCCAAACCGGTTAGGGCAAGATGTGTATTTTCAAAGAACACAAATATTGCATCCTCAGGGCAAACTGTGCAAAAAAATATATAAATAAAAAAGAAGACTAAAAGAGAAAAAAACACAAAGAAACGAAAAAAGAAGATGGGAAGGAATCATAATAACATTAACACCGGTTATTATGAGATTTGGAGATGTCTTTCCTGCTGTTCTACTTTCCCATGTTTTCTAAATGATGACTAGATATCACCTTTCTCATAAGGAAAAACAAAAGAATGTTCTATAATCACTGACTGGACAGTGCTCTGTCTTAATTTTCAACTTAAGAGATAAAAAATGCTAACAAGATAATGAGAATCACAGGGGAAAATGGACATAAAAGTGCTTTGTAAACCAGAGTTGTACAGTACAAATGTTAGTCATTACAAAGCATTCTAGGACTAAATAAAATAAAAACTCTTTTAAGCTCTTTCCCTTTTTAAATTTCAACTGCTTTAAAATGCCTTGTCATTTTAAAATTTAAATATTTTGTTTAAACAAATTCAGAAGACTTGATATTTGAAGGGCAAAGATTAAAGTGCTACATACCCCTAAATACTGACAAAAAGAAAAGCAACAACAAATGGTAACATCACACTCTTTCAGTATCACTGAAAATCCTGGATCTGTAATTTAATAAAATGTTGATTCAGTGATAAAAATAGAAAACTTAAATTTAACCCCCAAAAGTGATGTTCTTTTGAGAAAAAAAATTTATAATTCCTAAGAAAAGGAATAACTTATTTAAAGATGAATTGCACATACTTGTGTAACTGAAAATGTACATATCATAGTGATAAGAATATATGCTCAGTCTACTTAGGGTTTGTCTTCCTCTCAGTTTCCTCTGCCATTTCTGTGACAGACCCCGTGAAGACAGATGCACAGCTGCCTACCAGATGGATAGTTTCAGTGTTTAGATTCCATTCTTTCTAGCTTCATTCTGCTAGAGCAGTGGTTCTCAACCTTCCTAATGCCGCGACCCTTTAACACAGTTCCTCCTGTTGTGGTGACCCCAACCATAAAATTATTTTCACTGCTACTTCATAACTGTTATGAATCGTAATGTAAATATCTGATATGCATGATGTATTTAGGCAACCCCTGTGAAAGGGTCATTCGAACCCCAAAGAGGTCACGACCCACAGGTTGAGAACCCCTGTGCTAGAGGGTTTGAATTTTCTGTTTCCATTTGGTTTTTGACCTCCCTCAGTTTAGGTTCTACCTCCCCACATCTTATTCTATTTTTGTCCACTATTGCAGAAAAATACATCAAATTTCAAACATCTTAGCTTTATTTAAAGCCTAAAAAATGCAAAGATGAAAACGGGAGGGAGGCTATACAGGAAAAAAAGATGATCACATAATTAGAACAAGACAGCCAAATTCCAAAAACTTTCCATTTCTATTTACCTATTTTTATTTTTTCACTTGTAACAAGGATTACTAACAAACTCCACTCATTTGGCCACAGACCCCTGTGGTGTTGGCGAAAAACTTGCCCCTCATGTAGCACACCTCCTACACAGTGAGTTCCATTTAAATAACTCCCCTCCTGGCTCCTTAACTCTAAAGCTTCTGATATTTTAGGTTCACACATTCGTGTTTAATGTACGAACAGAATGTCAGCTTTACTCGCCTAATTTCCTCAAATTCTTAAGTTATGGCAGAAATATTAAGTAGTAAGATATTTTTAACTTACATTGTGTATACCAAAATGTTTACAGATGTTATCTTTGAGTACTACAAATATGAGGGATTTAACTTTTTTCCTTGGGGCTTTTCTGTGTTTTAAATTTGTTCAGTGAGCATTACTTTTATAATCAGGAGGCAAAAAAAAGGCTTTTGTTTTGAAGAGAAACCTATAAGGAAAGAGATTATTTTTAATATCTACCTGACATAGTAAATTATATTTAAATGACTTTATGGAACAACATAAGCAATTTAATAATATTCTAAAAGACAATCTCAGCATCACTGACAGGTAAAATTGGTTTCATTTCTTAACCTATTTGGCTCCAAAAACTGTTCCATAGATGGGTTTATTTCCTTTCATTTTCAATTGATACAGCAATCCTATATAATAAAAGCCTAACATGCTAAGTGTCCGGTCATCCAGTCATCTGTTCAACCAATCAAAGCATGATATGCTAATGATATGCTAAGGCTGCTCAATCGCTCACTATGACATGCACTGACCACCAGGGGACAGACAGTCAACCAGTCGCTATGATGTGCACTGACCACTGCGGGGCAGATGCTCAGACCAGTACGTTAGCTTGCTGCTGGGGTCTGGCTGATCAGGACTGAGCTAGACGGGTGGGACACACCCTGGAGCCCTCCCGTGGTCCCTCCCCAGCTGGCCAACCTCCCATATCCCTCCCCGGACCCGATCGTGCACCAGTGGGGTCCCTTGGCCTGGCTTGCACCCTCTCACAATTCTGACCCCTCGGGGGATGTCAGAGAGCCGGCTTTGGCCTGATCCTGCAGGCCAGGCTGAGGGACCCCACTGGTGCACAAATTTGTACATCAGGCCTCAAGTATTTTTATAATCTTTTTTCTTCCTGTTCTTTCACAGGGTAATTTTAAATGTATTCTAAGAGCCCTGGCTGGGTGGCTAAGTTGGTTGGATCGTCCTACCATACAACAAAAAGGTATCAGGTTCGATTCCCAGTCAGGGCACATATCTAGGTTTCGAGTTCGATCCTGGTTGTGGCACGTACAGGAAGCAACTGACCAATGTTTCCCTCTATCCCTCCTTCTCTCCCTAAAAATCAGTAAAGAAATATATCCTCAGATGAGGATTTAAAAAAAAAAACAGTATTCTAAGAAATAATACAAATAATATAACTAGGCTATGCAAATATCTACCCAATTTCAACAACTTGTATAGCCATTGTGTCAGCCTGTGGACTGAAGGGTCCCAGGTTCGATTCTGGTCAAGGGCACATGCCCAGGTTGCAGGCTCCATCCCAGTAGGGGGCATGCAGGAGGCAGCTGATCAATGATTCTCTCTCATCATTGATGTTTCTATCTCTCTTTCCCTCTTCCTTCCTCTCTGAAAAAAAAAAAAAAAGAGTAATAGCCATGGTAAAGCTATAAAATAAGGCTTGTGTGTGTGATCACCATCAACAATTTTATATATATATAAAATTTTATATATATATATATATATCAAAAATGAGATATGTAATCAAACACTAATTTAAAAAATACTTATTTATAGAAAGGCTTCAGGATAAATATTTAAAAAGCAACTGTATTCCACTGACCTTTTAATATTTTCTCTACAATGCAAATGAAACATTAGGCAAGTCATAAAGTATCAATCAAAAAGTTCCCCATGAAAAGTTTCTAACAAATTTTAAATATTAAAAAGAGAAGAAGTGCCCTAGCTGGTCTGGCTCACTGGATAGAGCATCAGCCTGGGGACTGAAGGGTCCCAGGTTCGATTCCGGTCAAGGGCATGTACCTTGGGTGCAGGCACATCCCCAGTAGGGGGTGTGCAAAGAGGCAGCTGATCAATGCTTCTCTCTCATCAATGTTTCTAACTCTCTATCCCTCTCCCTTCCTCTCTGTAAAAAAAATCAATAAAATATATATTTAAAAAAAGAGAGAGAGAAGTAATTGTTAAAAGTCAATCAAATGTAACCCATCAAATAGATATACTTAGACCTTGTATGGAGATAATGTGTTCCCAGGTGCCTCAGGTAACACTACAACAAACACAGGCAAATTCATCTACTCTATGTGGAGAACACGGAATAAATGTAGGAAAAAAATAAAAACGTGTGTGCGTGTGTGTGTGTGTGTGTGTGTGTGTGTGTGTAGTACACAACCTCGTCTTAAAATCACCCCATTCCATTTCAGAATGAATATAATTCTGTGGTTAAAAACATGGACTCTACAATCAAGATGGCGGTGTAGGTAAATGCTGGTACTTGCTGCCTCCCACAACCACATCAAAATTACAACCAAAATACAGAACAACCATCATTCAGAACCACCTGAAATCTGGCTGAATGCAAGTCCTACAACTAGAGAAGTAAAAAAGAACTCACATTGAGACTTGTAGGAGGGGAAGTGGCATAGAACGGGCTGGTCCGACACCCATGTGTGGCATGTTTTTAATCTGGAGGCTTCCTGTGAGGAGCAACGGGTTCCAGCCCCACACCAGACCCCCAGCCCAGAGTTCCAGAGCTGGGAGGAGAAGACCCTGCAACTTCGAGCTGTAAAAACCAGCGGGGATTATGGCTGAGTGACACAGAGGCAGTTGGAGACCCAGGCAGTTTCTCTTAAAGGGCTTGCAGACTTACTTGAACTCATGCCCTCTGAGCTCCAGCTCTGGGGCAGCAGCTTGAAAAGGGAATATGCAAATTAACCATCACTCCCCGACAAAGATGGTGGTGCCCATAGCGGCCAGGCAGGACGCTGGCGGCGGCGCCCGGGCAACGAGGTCAATGGTTTGCCCGCTGTATCTGCCTCCCAGGGGCGCGCCTGCGCTGGGGGCTCCTACACGCGGTTCCAACCACTGAGGAGCGGTCAGACCCCAGGGCCACTGTCTCTGCCGAGAACCAGGAGGCCGCTGCCCCGAGGCCCAGGTGAGAGCACGACTCTGCCTCCTGCTTTTCAGACCCACCGGGACACAGGAGCAGAGCCCAGCCTTCACGGTCTCTAGAAGGAGCCTCCTGGGGCAGGTGAGTGGGCTGGAAGTCATGCCTCGGGCTCTGCGCCTTCAGGTGGGTGAGGAAGAGGCAGCTCGGCTCCTCCTCCTCCTCTCCCCAACCCCCTCCCTTTCTAACCATGGGCCTCACTGGGAACTTAACTTTCTTTGTTAAACAAGGGAATTCTGGACAACGATTGTCCGACCTCTGCGAACGGGAGAACATGTCCCAGGGTCGGTCGGGCAGTGACTGTGCACAAGCACACACCTTTCTTCCCGCAGGAGATGGACGGCTGCTCAGAGAACTCTGTGAAACAGCAGGGATCCGCTGAGCAGTTCCTGGGAATCTGGCGACGAGTCCCCCTGCAAAGAGGTTACTGGAGAAGGGTGTCTCTCTGCCGCAAGCGCTCCCGGCCAACCCCTCTGACACCCCCAACGGCGAGGTTTCCCATGAAAACTGCAACGCAGGATGAGACCTGCATGTCCTCACCACCGAGCTCTCTGAGAAACTAAGAAAGAGGCTTCCAAAGCTGTGACTGTGAGTGCTTCACGCAAACCCACACGACCGCCTCCCCAGCCAGCACCCGGTGCCTGCTATCACCCCCGGGTCTTCCATGTTCCCTCCACCCAAACTTATGACAGCACACCTCCACTGCTGCAAGCTCAGGGGACCGTGACGGAAGAAGGCACCATGACTGCTCCGGGGACGCAACAGTGGGGCGACTCAGGGTGCAGAGAACTGGCAGCATTCTCAATGCCGGGATCTGGTTACTGCGTGGGATCAAGGCTCCGACTCCCCAGGCCGTGCCTTCCCCGTAAGCTATGCACAGCCCCGATGGGCACCGCACTGCAGCAGATGCATGAAACCCCCCAGCCCAGGAACGAGCCAGTCTCAGGCAGCTGGTCATGAACTCGCCACTGCAGGGATGGCCCTGCTGGCCATCCCCGCACTCAATTGCCTGCCGAGGTCCTGACCCTACAGTTTGGTTCACTCCTCTTCCTCCCCAGCCCCCTCTAGAGACCCGAACTTGTATATATATATAATCATCTGAAGAAAGAATGATTCAAAAATTTCCAAATTTGGCAAAATATAGTAAAAAATAAAAACCCACAGATCAAAGAAGCTCAGTGAATAGCAAGCACAGGACATAAAGAAAGCTACATCAAGACACATAAAAATCACATTGCTTGCCCTAACGGGTTTTGGCTCAGTGGATAGAGTGTCAGCCTGCGGACTGAAAGGTCCCAGGTTCAATTCAGGTCAAGGGCATGTACCTTGGTTGCGGGCACATCCCCAGTAGGAGGTGTGCAGGAGGCAGCTGATCGATGTTTCTCTCTATCCCTCGCCCTATCCCTCGCCCTTTCTCTCTGTAAAAAAATCAATAAAATATATTTTTTAAAATAAACACCACATTGCTCAACACCAATGATGAAAGTAGTCAGAAGAAAAGAGACACACTATAGACATAAACATAAGGATTAAGGAATAAACATAAGGAATAAACATAAGGATTACAAAAGACTTCTCATCAGAAACAGTGTAAGGGAGAAGATAGTAGAGCAACATCGTTAAAATACTCACAAGGGGGGAAAAAACCCTCTCAATTTATAATTCTAGACTGAGTGCAAATATTTTTTAAAATAGTTAAAATATATTTTTAATATATAAAAGATTGAATTTTTTTTTAGCGCCAGATTTGTAGTGTAAGAAATGTTAAAAGAATTCCTGCAAGCAGGAATAAAATTTTGCCAGATAGAAATAACGACCTATGCCAAGAAATGGAAAACACCAAAGACAGTAAATGCATAGGAAAAAATATAATAGAAGTTTCTTATTATTTAAATATATTTAAAGATAATTAACTATTTAAACAAATAATAATGTAATGTCAGTTTTATAACATCTGTGAAAGTAAAATACATGACACCAATAGCACAAAGATTGCCTGGGAAAAATGAAATTTTGTTACAGTAAAGTTTCTATACAAGATGTGAAGTGGTATAATATCCACTTGACAAGTTAAAATCCTATATAATAAAGAGCTAATATGCAAATAGTCATCACACCCTCATGCCATCACACAACAGCTCAGACACTCAACATTGGGGAGAGAGGAATGGGGACCAGCCAGGCTGCGGCCCAGGAGAGGGACAAGCCACACGCACTGTGGTCCCGGGTGCCTGCGGCTGCAGCCTGGGTGAAGCTGCCCACCCACTGTCCCCTGCAGCTGTGGCCGGCCTGGGTGAAGCCGGCCCGGGTCCTGGGTGCCTGTGGCTGGCCAGAGGGAGGGAAGCCCGGGTCCCAGGTGTGTGGTGAGGCAGAGGCAGTTAGGGGCAATCAGGCCAGCAGGGAAGCAGTTAGGGGCGATCAGGCTGGTAGGGGAGCAGTTAGGGGCGATCAGACAGGCAGGCAGAGGTGGTTAGGGGCAATCAGGCAGGCAGGCAGATGAGTTAGGGGCGATCAGGCAGACAGGCAGAGGCAAGGAAGAGTAGTTGGGGGCGACCAGGCCGACAGGGGAGGGCAGTTGGGGGTGAGATCAGGCCTGCAGGAGAGGGCAGCTGGGGGTGAGATCAGACCAGCAGGGGAGGGCAGTTAGGGGCAATCAGGTAGGCAGGCAGAGGGGTTAAGGGCAATCAGGCAGGCAGGCAGAGGCAGTTAGGGGCGATCACACAGGCAGGCAGCTGAGCGGTTAAGAGCCAGTGGTCCCAGGCTGGGCTGAGGGAACCCCGCCTCCGTGCACGAATATTGTGCACCGGGCCACTAGTAGAGATATACAGGGAGGAACTAAATTGTCTGACATCAGGGCAAGAACTCGGGGCCAGCTTTCTCCAAGACAAAAGTGCTTGCAGAGGTCACTGTTCCTATGCTGAAACCTCCCCTACCACAGAGCTGACTGGCAGGCACTATAGCTGCATCTCCATCAATCAGACTCATACTGTTTGTCCCACCCTGGTGATTCCCTGAGCTAGCACCCCACCAAATTTGCAGCCCTACCCAAGCTGTTTGCAGCATCTTTCCCATATGAATGGCCTGTCCTGGCTCAGGCTTCTGACTTTCCTAAAATCTCTCAAACAAGTAGCAGCCGGACTCAGCATGCTACATACCTCTGGATAAGTGGCCCCAGGCCCAGCACTAGCAACAGCCTGCCTTGGTTCACAGTATGGCCTCTCCTGTGAACCTCCAAGCCCAACACAAGTAGCAGCCATCTGCAAATCACTCTATAGCTTATGCCGGGTTGCCCCAGGCAGAGCACAGGCAGTGGCTGACTTTGCACTTCCCAGGAGGCCCCAGCCAGTGCACCTAGTGGACAGCTTCAGTCCACACCAGATTATAACTCTACACATCCATGAGCGACACATTCAAGGAGCAGACTTGGTGACCACCAAAGCCCTACTGAAGCAAGTCCTATTTCATAGGGGTCTCTCCTACACAGCAGCTCTTCCACTGCAGTTGCAGCTGGTCCTCAAAAACCATTGGCCTGGAGGTCAATTCCCACCCAGTGATGCCAACGGCAATCAAGTTCAACTACAAGAGAGTGCACACAGGGGTGCACCTAGAGTGTGCCCAGCTCACTGGACCATACAGGACACCTACTACACAAAGCCACTCTACCAATCCCAAAAGACATAGCAGCTCTACCTAATATATAGAAACAAACACAGGGAAGCAGCTAAAATGCGGAGACAAGGAAACACGTCAAAAATGAAAGAACAGAAGAAATCTCCAGAAAAAGAACTAAATGAAATGGAAGCAAGCAAACTACTAGATACAGAGTTCAAAAGAAGAATGTTTAAAAGAATGCTCAAGGTTTTTAATGAGAGTTTAAGGAACTTAATGAGAATTGCAAGGACCTTAGTGAGAACATTAAAGACATGAAAAAGGACCAGTCAGAAATGAAGGACAAACTAACTGAAATGAAGAATAATTAAAGGGAATCAATAGTAGAGCAGAAGATGCTGAGAATCAAATCAACAATTTGGAATATGAGGAAGCAAAAAATATCAAATCAGCCGAAACCGGTTTGGCTCAGTGGATAGAGCGTCGGCCTGCAGATTGAAGGGTCCCGGGTTCGATTCTGGTCAAGGGCATATACCTGGGTTGCCGGCACATCCCCAGTGGGAGATGTGCAGGAGGCGGCTGATCGATGTTTCTCTCTCATCGATGTTTCTAACTCTCTATCTCTCTCCCTTCCTCTCTGTAAAAAGTCAATAAAATATATTAAAAAAATATATATATCAAATCAGAAGAGCAAAAGGAAGAAAGAATCCAAAAATATGAAGATAGTTTAAGGAGCTTCTGGGACAATTTCAAGTGTACCAACATTCACATCATGGGGATGCCAGAAGGAGAAGGGAAGAGAACAAGATATTGAAAACCTATTTGAAGAAATAATAACAGAAAACCTCCCCTACCTGGTGAAAGAAATCCTATATAATAAAGAGTTAATATGGTAATTAGACGAGACGATGGAACAACCTTCTGGAACGACCAGTGGGTGGGGCCGCAAGGCAGCCAGAGCTGTGAGGGCCAAGCCCCTTGCACGAATTTCGAGCATCGGGCCTCTAGTAGACTTGTAAGTCCAGGAAGCACAGAGAGTCCCAAACAAGAGAAACCCAAGGAGGCCCACACCAAGAACCATCACAATTAAAATGCCAAAGGTTAGCCGAAGCCAGTCGGCTCGCGTGAATTGCGCGTACTCCGCGGGAGCCGTCTTAACTCGGTTCATATAGATTTGCGGTGGAGTGCGGGAAACGTGTAAACTCGGGCCGATTGTAACTGCGTATTACCAAATATTTGTTTGTTTGCCGTTCACAAAGATACCTACCTGTGTATGCGAACCCATACTTCAAAAGATATAGGCATTTTAAACTAACTCTGATTTTGCGCGGGAAACCTAAATAATTGCCCGCGCCATCTTATATTTTGGCGGGAAATTCACCCGACACCGTAGTGTTAAAATGCCAAAGGTTAGCCGAAGCCGGTTTGGCTCGGTGGATGGACCGTCGGCCTGCGGACTGAGGGGTCCCAGGTTCGATTCCGGTCGGGGGCGTGTGCCTTGGTTGCAGGCACATCCTCAGTGGGAGATGTGCAGGAGGCAGCTGATCTATGTTTCTCTCTCGTCGATGTTTCTGACTCTCTCTCCCTTCCTCTCTGTGGAAAATCAATAAAATATATTTTTAAAAATAAATAAATAAATAAATAAATAAAATGCCAAAGGTTAAAGACAAAGAGAGAATCTTAAAAGCAGCAAGAGCCCTGACCAGTTTGACTCAGTGGATAGAGCATCAGTCCACAGACTGAAGGGTCTCAGGTTCGATTCCAGTCAAGGGCATGTACCCTCGTTGCAGGCTTGATTGCTGGCCCTCAATCACGGTACGTGTGGAAGGCAACCCATTGATGTGTCTCTCTCACATCAATATTTCTCTCTGTGTGTCTCTCTCCCTCCCTTCAACTCTCTCTAAAAAACAAAAATAAAAAAAATCAATGGAAAAAATATCCTTCAGTGAGGATTAACAACAACAACAATTTAAAAAGGCAAGAGAAAAGCAGTTAGTTACCTACAAGGGAGCACCTATATGACTATTAGCTGATTTCTCAATGGAAACTTTGCAGGACAAACAGGAGTGGCAAGAAATATTCAAAGTGATGAAGAGTAAGGACCTACAACCAAGATTACTCTGCCCAGCAAAGCTATCATCTAGAATTAGGTCAGATAATGAGCATCAGAGACAAGAAAAAGCTAAAGGAGTTCACCACCACTAAACCAGTCTTATATGAAATGCTGAAGAGTATTCTTTAAGAAGAAGGAGAAAGAGAAAGAATAATAAAAAATATGAACAATAAATACATATCTATCAACAATTGAATCTAAAAATAAAAATAAACGAAAAAGGAATCTAATGAACAAAATAAAGTGTTGAATAAAATAGAACCAGTGGTATGGAAACATGGAATAGACTGACGAGTCTCATAAGGAAGTGGGGATAGGGTGTGGGAAGAGATTAATCAAAGGATTTATGTGCCTATATGCATTACCTATGGACACAGACAATAGGGTGGTGAAGGCCTGGGGCAAGGCGGGAACTGGGTGGAGGGGGGGAAACAGGGAGAACATCTGTAATACTCTCAACAATAAAGATTAAAAAGTACAAAACAAAAACAAAAACAACACCATAGACTCTAAAGTCAGACTCCCTGTGTTGACCAGTGATTCAACCTCTGCAACCTCCATTTCCTCGTTTGTAAAAGGGAACTGATAATAATACCTATTGAATATCTCACAGAATATTTATAAGAAGTAAATGGTTTAATATGTGTAAAGTGCTTAAAATAGAGCCAGGCACATACTAAGGAAAATATGTTAGGCATTATCTAATCAATCCACCTCAGTCTTGTATTTTACTGCTCTAGATTTCTTAAAATAAAACCAACTTACCTCCCCCACCCCCTGAGGTCTTTCTGTTCAATGCATCTATACCTCTGGACCTATTTTGCTCATCAGTTTATTTTGTTCTTTTTGTGATAATGGCTGAAAATTAAAGCTTGATAAATTCAAAATCTTCTATATTAATAAAATAAATTAAACTAGTATCTTTTATTAGTGCTTTTTATTTTATTTAAAGTTTCCAAGGTTTGATAAACCCCAACAACTCCATAAAAACTAAGGAGTAAGATATTTTCCGTAATGTCCAATTAAAAAGATTATCATAGTTTATAAACTTGGAAGTTAGAATTATATAAAATATGCTTAATGCTAAAATTCTATTGAGCAGAATCGTTACACATTTGGAAATAGAACTATTAAGATCAAATGGCCATGTACAGCAGCAGGTCCTCAAATAATGTCATTTCATCCAAGGTCCTGTCACTGTAACGTTGATGAGATGCCATAGGAACTAAAATGTTTGTATCATTAAGCCTCTGGCAAAATTGTTATACATCGTTTGGTTTAAAGCTGCAGAACTTATCGGTGGCATACAGTAAAGACTGGACACTATTCTAATAGCCTTATACAGAGACAAGAATGACGTCTGGGTCAGAGAGGCTTTAGCAGGAATTTACACTATACAGTATGTAACTTTAATAAAAAGTCTAAAATTGATACAAACATAAGAAAGGTTATTTTTCTCTAATTTCTACTCCCCAGTTGGTCCAATTTCCCTTTCCTACTCCTGAAAGACATCTGGAACAATTCCTACAGCTTTCCAGTAGCTTTCAGTTATCAGAAAGTCCAGTCCAATTTACTACTGTATAAAAATTTAACCTTTAATCTCACAATCATTTCCTTCCTCTGCAAACTCTAGCTGGTCTGGTCTAAGAAAGGGGTGTGGTCTGATCTACTGGGGAGGAGAGGGTAGGGAGCCTGAGGGAGAACAGAATAAACTGTCTGGACATCTAAAGCACTGACTGGCTTTACTATCTGTGTCACAGGCAGCCAGATGATGGCTTTTTTCCTGGGGACAAGCTGGAGCTCTTTGGTGACTGAGGGGCTCTAACCTACTGCACATTTCCCTACTTGAAGATCTGCTTCAACTCAACAGCTTCTACTTCTGTTCCCTTCTCCAGCAGAGCCAGCCCGGTCAAGATGGCTGAAATCTTCTGTATTACCCATCTGCACTAACAGATTTTCAAAACAAATACAGGCTGTTCCACTGCCACCCCCTCTGTCCATACTGAGATTTCCCTCCAATTTTCTTTATCCCTTGCTCAAATATGCACAGATAAACCAATCAACTGCATAATGACTATCATCTAGGTAATGAAATGTTCCACTTCATTTTTTGCTAGTAGTCCTAACCTTTAGGACTGGTTTTCTTAGACCTCCCCACACTAAGCTTCTAAGGGAAAGCTACCCCAAACGAGGAAGAAGGGGGCAAAAATCACAGTGTTCCCCAAAGGCAAGCCAGCTGCTGCTGTTACACTGTGCACAATTCCCCTCCCCTCCACCTTCTGGTGGGTTTCTGTCACATGTGAATAAGCCCTGGAGAGGACTCAGGCCACTAAGTGCTTGGGCTTTGTTTTTTATTTTAATTCTTTTTTTTTTTTTTAATTTCAGAGAGGAAGGGAGAGGTAGAGAAAGATAAAAGCATCAATGATGAGAGAGAATGATTGATCAGCTGCCTCCTGCACGCCCCACACTGGGGATTGAGCCCACAACCCAGGCATGTGCCCCGACCGGGAATCGAACCATGACCTCCTGGTTCATAGGTTGATGCTCAACCACTGAGCCACACTAGCCAGGCGCTTGGGCTTTGGGGTCTTGACTTCCCTTTATACTTCACTCTACGGTCCTAGTCCCCATTCTCACATAACTAGAAGAGTCTGATTCTACATCCTTTCTGCTCTTACTTGTTTGACCTTGGTGGAACAATTCACCTTCATTAGCCTTGAATTCTTAAGGTACAAAAGAAGGTGCAAAACCTCCTATATCAAGTTGCCAGCACTACTGGGATACAGAAGTACTCTGGTAAATTCAAATGTCAATATAAACAAAAATAACACAAACTTTCAAAAGGGATTAGAAAATCAGGATTAGATTTAATTTTGAAGGACCCTATATATGGTCCACAGCCACAGCCACTCAAATATGCTTTTGAAGATAACACTGACCTCAACTTCTCTTACACAAAGATTCACCTGTATGAACATTTACTAATAAGCATTACTATGTGGCAAGAGCAGTGTTCAGTGCTTAACTGCACCCATTCATTCAGTCTCCGCAGTAACCCTGGAGAGAGCACTACTATTATCCTCATCTAGTGTATGAGGAAATAAGGTTTAGAAAAACTAATTACTTTGGTGAAAGGTCACAAACCTAGTAAACAGAAACCTGCAAAGTACAGAATACAATAAACATATAAATGGATAACTAAAAATATAAATAATTCAACATTTAATGAACTTTTTAGTTATCTGGAATTCAGATAAGGAAAAGCCACTGTAATCATATCAAGATTCCTTTATTCTTTTAAGAAATTAGCATCTTCTTTGTATAAAGATTTCATTTACTTAACGTTCTGTGACATGACCATTAGAACCTGTCACAGACCATCTTCTACGCAAATTGATAAGACGGTAAGAAAAAACAGGAAAACAATGAAGAACTTGAGGAAGAATAAAGCTTAGTCAATACAATTAGAGTAATTATGCCACTTAACAACTAGCAATTATTATTGTAGGGATATATTCAGGAAGGGGAGTGATGTTTCTCTAAGAGTTTATTCTACTTCATCTAACAAATTTTTAACTTTGAGGAACACATTTTGAAAAAATTTAGCTTAAAGAAATTTGATTTATGCCCTTTATATTTAAAACTATAGGCCAGTGCGGTCCCTCGGCCTGGCCTGCAGGGATTGGGCTAAAACCGGCTCTCCGACATCCCCCAAGGGGTCCCAGATTGTAAGAGTGTGGTTCTCGGGTGACGCACCCTGGAATCAGGCTCCCTCCTCTCTGGTTCCAGATGCATCACCCAAGAACTGCAGCTGCCAAGTCACCACAGTTCAGCAGCTCCTGCACTGAGCATCTGCCCCCTGGTGGTCATTATGCATCATAGCTATCGAACAGACAAATGGTCGTTTAGGCTTTTATATATATGGACTAGAGGCCCGGTGCACAAAAATTTGTGCACTCGGGGGGGAGGGGGGTCCCCTCAGCCTGGCCTGTGCCCTCTCGCAGTCTGGGACCCCTCGGGAGATAACGACCTGCTGGCTTAGGCCTGCTCTCGGGTGGCAGAAGGCAGGCCCAATCCCTAGGTGCAGCCCCTGGTCGGGCTCAGAGCAGGGCCGATTGGGGAGTTGGGGCGCCGCCCCTTGTCATGCACAGAGCAGGGCGGATCGGGAGGTTGCGATGCCACCCTCAGTCACGCTCAGGGTAGGGCCGATTGGGGGGTTGGGGCACCGCCCACTGTCACGCACAGAGCAGGGTTGATAGGGAGGTTGCGGCGCCACCCCCTGTCACGCACAGAGCAGGGCCGATCAGGGGGTTGGGGCGCTGCCCCCTGTCACGCACAGAGCAGGCCCATCAGGGGGGCTGGGGCTCTGTAGCCTGTCACGCACAGAGCAGGGTCGATCAGGGGGTTGGGGAGCTCCCCCCTGTCACGCACAGAGCAGGGCCGATCAGGGGGTTGAGGAGCTCCCCCCTGTCACTCACAGAGTAGGGCTGATAGGGGAGTTGGGGCACCGCCCCCTGTCACACACAGAGCAGGGCGGATCAGGGGGTTGGGGCGCCGCCCTCTATCACCCACAGAGCAGGGCCGATCAGGGGGTTTGGGCGCCGCCACTGTCACACTCAGGGCAGGGCCAATGGGGAGGTTATGGCTCTACCCTGTCACACCCAGAGCAGGGCCCGTGGGGGGGGGGGGTTGGGGTGCCACACCCTGTCACAGAGCAGGGCCAATCAGGGGGTTGGGGTGCTGCACCCTGTCACATACAGAGCCGCAGGGCGATCAGGGGGTTGGGGAGCTCCCCCCTATCAGGCACAGAGCAGGGCTGATCAGGGGGTTGGGGCGCCTTCCCCTGGAACGAACAGAGCAGGGCGGATAGGGAGGTTGTGGCCCCGCCCCCATCACACACAGAGCTGCAGAGCGATCAGGGGGTTTGGTCGCTGCCCCGTCACGCTGATCCCGGTGCCGGGAGGCCTCGAGGCTCCGCTGATCCCGGTGCTGGGAGGCATATTACCCTTTTACTATATAGGATAGAGGCCTGGTACACAGGTGGGGGCCGGCTGGTTTGCCCTGAAGGGTGTCCCGGATCAGGGTGGGGGTCCCCACTGGGGTGCCTGGCCAGCCTGGATGAGGGGATGATGGCTGTTTGCAGCTGGTCACACCCCCTTCAGGGTGGGGGTCCCCACTGGGGTGCCTGGCCAGTCTGGGTGAGGGGCTGAGGGCCGTTTTCAGGCTGGCGGGTGACTGAAGCTCCCAACCTGTCCTTTTTTTTTTTTTTTTTTTATTCTGGGCCAGCTTTAGCTCTGAGGCTTGGCTCCAGCTCTGAGGCTTCGGCTGCTGAAAGCAGGTATCTGGTTTGTTTGGGTTCTATAATTGTAACACTGTTGCGGTCCTGCTCACTCCAGCTCTGAGATCCCGGCTGGCTGAAAGCGGGGATCTGCGTTTGTTCTATAATTGAAACAATGTTGCGGTCCTGCTGGCTGAAGCCCGGCTGGCTGAAAGCAGGTTTCTGGGGTTTTGTTTAGCTTCTATATTTGTAACATTGTTTCTTAAACTGCAAGCTCAGAGGCCGGCAGCAGTAGGCGGGGAACGTTGGCTTCCTCTGTCACTGAAGCAAGCAAGCCTCCTGTTCGCTTCAAGCTGCCTGGCTGCCAGCCGCCATTTTGGCTGGCAGTTAATTTGCATATCGCCCTGATTAGCCAATGGGAAGGGTAGCGGAGGTACGGCTAATTACCATGTTTCTCTTTTATTAGATAGGATACTTAACTTTGTTTTAGATAGAGAAACTCCACTTGCTTATTTTATCCCTTGCCCCAACAGCCAGAAACAATTAATCTGGCTATTGTCAAGAAGGAAAAACTCTACCCTCTTAGGTTCTGAATCTGGGGTCTGCAAATTAACAAAAAAACAGATTAGCAAGAGAAAAAACTGACTTTTATTCACTTATCAGAGTTAACTGAAAAATGTGACTCAAGAAGGCAGTTAGAATTTGGGACTTATACTTTTAGGAAAGATAAAAGGATCCCTAGATAAATAGATGGGAAATATGGTCCCTTTATGACAATGTCAGTATAGGTGTGCTACCCACTTCTCATCTCTTCTCTCTATTCATGAGAGTTGATATTTCCTGGTCTCGAACTCCAGAGAGAAAATTTATGAACAAATGATTTCTTCTGAGAGGCTTCTGCTTTTAAGGCAGAA
>NW_005871346.1:722304-732328 GCF_000147115.1 Myotis lucifugus | reverse complement strand
AGATATGAGAGGGGAGAGGGGAGAAGGGGAGGGGGGAGGGGGAGAGGGAGGGGGGAGAGGGGAGAGGAGAGGGGGAAGGGGAGGGGAGGGGAGGAAAGGCCTATTGTCAAATGCCTGCAGTTGAAAATAATTTTTATGCCAGTGGCATCTTCTATACCCATTCACCACCAAAACATACAGCTATCTGAACACTTACTCTTTACAAAGCACTGAATTAGCTGACTAAACAAAATATTTTAGGGCAAATTCAGCCACCAAAGAGCTTATATAATAAGTTGAGAGTATAAGATAACTTAGCTTTTTATTTTTTGTTTTTCAGTATTCTTACAGCAGCAAGGAAATTTTTATATACCATGAACAAAAATAAAAAACAAGTGACTAATTTAAGAAATACAACATGCCAAAGAGTTAATATCCATACCTCAAAACAAAGTTCCTACAAATAAGTAAGAAAAATCTAAATTAGAAAAATGAACAAAGGACAGAGGAATGCAAAGAGCCAACAAACATATAAAACCCTGCTCAACTCATAATCAAAAAAAACACAGATTAAAACTGTAGCACTGTTTTTTCAGCTGGCAGACTGGCAAAGAGTTACTGTGTTGGTGAGTGGGTGGCGGGGGGGAGAATTCACTCAAGCACTGCTGCTTGGAATGTGAACGGCTGCAGACTCTCCAGAGCATTCTGGCACTGCTTCAGACCTGCATGGCTCCTCTTACAGGAAATGCAAGTCTAAGAATTCACCCTATAAAATAAAAATGCTCTCACAGGATACGTGCATGCACCACAGTAATGCACCCCCCCCCCAAAAAAAGAAACAATCTTAGTATTAATCGATGGGGGACTGGTAAATAAAACGAAATATTACTTGACTACTAAAACAAATGAGGAAAGGACCCAGTTATTCCACTTCTAGGACTATATCCCAAGAAACCAGAAACACCAATCAGAAAGGATATATGCACCCCTATGTTCATAGCAGCACAATTTACAATAGCTAAGATGTGGAAACAGCCTAAGTGCCCATCACAGATGAGTGGATTAAAAAACTATGGTACATCTACATAATGGAATACTACACCACTATAAAAAAGAAGGAACTTTTACCATTTGCAACAGCATGGATTGAACCATTATGCTATGCAAAATAAGCTTGTCGGAGAAAGATAAATATCACATGATCTCACTCATTTGTGGGATATAATGAACAACATAAACTGATAAACAAAAATAGATCCAGAGACAAATGGGGGGGGGGGGGAGGTCAGGGAGCAACCAAAGGACTTGTATGCATGCATATTAGCATAACCAATGGACACTTACACTGGGGCAGTGGGGGCTTGACCTCAGGGGTGGGAATGAGGAGGGGGGGGACTCAATTGGGAAAAAGAAGAAATATCTAAACTTTAAACAATAAAAATAAATGCCAAAAAGAAAAAGAAAAGAAATGAGGAAAGCAACACTTACTGACATAAAGAGTTCACCTATATATTCAGTGAAAACAAACTTAAAGAGAAGGATGCACAGCCCTGGCCGGGAGGTTGGGTTGGTAAAGGAAGCATTATCCCTTACACCAAAAGGTTAGGGCTTCGATTCCCGGTCAGGGCACATACCTAGGTTTCAGGTTCAATCCCGGTCGGAGCGCATATGGGAGGCAACCGATAGGTTTCTCTCATATCAATGTTTTTACCTTTCTCTCAAGTCAATAAAAATATTTCCTTGCCCTGGCCAGTGTGGCTCAGTTGGTTGGGTGTCATCCTATGTATCGAACGTTGCTGGTTCGATTCCTGGTCATCACAGGTCTGGGTTACGGGCATGATCCTGGGTAGGGAGCATGCAGGAGGCAGCGGATCGATGTTTGCTTTCAGAGATGTTTATCTCTCTCTCTCCCTCTCTAAAAAGCAATGAAAATGTTTTGGTTTTACTTTATTTAATATATACTTTTTAAAATAATTTTGTTTAAAAAAAGAAAAGGATGCATAGTACAGCCCCATTTTTGGAAAGAAGAGATTAAGAGAAAGAAATAAATGAAGATAATAGAAAAGAAAGGTTCTACTTATCTCTGTACTTTTAACAGTTGTAATCTGTGGGGTGGGGTAGGATTGCAGAAGCCTTTCACTTTCTATTCCATATCATATTGTTTGAAGTTTCAACCACAAATATGTGTAACTTATGTAAACACAAGAAACAGAGTTGGGTTCTATGGTAATATACAGTTAGGGAAACTATCTGGAGTTTCACTAGGTTAATCCTGAGAAGGCCTGTACTAAAGAAATCTAATATAGAAGGTGTCCCAAAATTCACGCAAGAAGTAATTTTGATAGAAAACACAGGTTTATAATTAAAAATTCTAAATTTTTTATTGATTCATAAAGTATACAGTATAGGGTTATGTATGGAATAGCATATCGGGTAAATGGATTATCATGTCGCGATAGCGAGCACCATTAACTGTTATTGCCTGAGCAGCCGCATTTTCGAAGAAGAATGGTCCGAAGATGCCTCCAGCCCAAAATCCGCACCAGTGACACATTGTGGATGCATTTGTTTCTCAACAATCACTCGTGGATTTTCTTTATTTGCAGGCTGACGCTCGGCTGAGCCAAACCGGTTAGGGCAGGGATGGGCAAGATGGGCAAACTTTTTGACTCGAGGGCCACAATGGGTTCTTAAACTGGACCGGAGGGCCGGAACAAAAGCATGGATGGAGTGTTTGTGTGAACTAATATAAATTCAAAGTAAACATCATTACATAAAAGGGTACGGTCTTTTTTTTTTTAGTTTTATTCATTTCAAACGGGCCGGATCCGGCCCCCGGGCCGTAGTTTGCCCACAGCTGGGTTAGGGCATAGCTTTACTATTATAATGAAAAGTTATTTTTTAAAAGAGGATGCTTGTTAAACCTCTTTAACAAGTAAAATGTTACAAGCAGTATAGAGAAATATTTATTTTTGGATGGGGGAGCTCCCACAACAGCTTTCAGTATTTTTTCTCCTTAATTTTTTGAACTCAGAAAATGGCACAAATTATGTAAAGGGAGAATTGTGGGAGAGTTGTGATAGCTAATTTTATGAGTTATTTTAAAGACAATATTCAGTATTTATATAGTCATTAACAATCATATGCCTTTAAAAAAAGTAAATACAAAAATAGTTGTAAATATTTAGCTATTTTACTAACTCATAGTTAGTAAATGCGACAATTTTGTCGATTAACCAAGCCATCCACAGTAACAGGTCTAAAGATTCTGAACTCAAACCCAGAATAGGATATTTAGGTGATGTAGGCTAATGAAAGAGTAGTAGCACGTGAATGACCAAGTCTTATCCATTCTAGGTGCTACTTATCTGCCACCATCCTAGTCTAGGCCAGTCTTATTTTCTTCAAGTTGATTCTCCACTACGTGACTAATCTCCATAAACTGAAAATCTGATTATTTTATCCCTACATTTGACATACCACTAGCCTAATGCTTAAGTCAATAGCAATTACATACAGCTAGAGCAATATAGAGATAGAGCAATAGCTCCAATGTTTCTGATGTTTAGTGGTATAAACAAAATTATAAAAGAGTAACAACATCCACCATATCAGAGTAGCTCAGATTCACTGGTTCTTAAAAAAAGATATTCAAGAATAATTTCCTTATCCAATGTCTTCATTATCTATATGAACTTGGTTTAGGGGTCCAGTGGACCCACCATGAGTTGTATTCCACTCACTGATCATCTCATCTCCCTAAACACTACCTAGTGTTTTCTTCAAAAAGCACTACTGGGGATCTCCAAGCACGTCATTTTGTTTCTATTTTTAAAGACTTGATAGCCTTTAAAATATTGGCTACAAAAATTGATACACATAACTATGAGTTAGTAAAATAGCTAAATATTTACAATTATTTTTGTATTTACTTTTTTTAAAGGCATATGATTGTTAATGACTATATAAATACTGAATATTGTCTTTAAAATAACTCATAAAATTAGCTATCACAACTCTCCCACAATTCTCCCTTTACATAATTTGTGCCATTTTGTGAAAACTATTAGCTCTTTGAGGATCTGAGTTCAAAAAATTAAGGAGAAAAAATACTGAAAGCTGTTGTGGGAGCTCCCCCATCCAAAAATAAATATTTCTCTATACTGCTTGTAACATTTTACTTGTTAAAGAGGTCTAACAAGCATCCTCTTTTAAAAAATAACTTTTCATTATAATAGTAAAGCTATGCCCTAACCGGTTTGGCTCAGCGGATAGAGCGTCAGCCTGCAGACTGAAGGGTCCCAGGTTCGATTCTGGTCAAGGGCATGTACCTTGGTTGCGGGCACATTCCCAGTAGGGGGTATGCAGGAGGCAGCTGACCAATGTTTCTCTCTCATCGATGTTTCTAACTCTCTATCCCTCTCCCTTCCTCTCTGTAAAAAAATCAATAAAATATATTTAAAAATAAGAAAAAAATCTTTAATGGTTTTTAAAAAAAATAATAGTAAAGCTATGTCACTCCCACATGTGTGATTCAAATTCTCCTTCCCAATATCCCTAAAGGAATGATCCTATATAATAAAAGTCTAATATGCAAATCGACCAAACTGCGGAACGACCAGTCGCTATGACATACACTGACCAACAGGGGGCAGACGCTCAAGGCAGGAGCTGCCCCCCTGGTGTTCAGTGCACTCCCACAGGAGGAGCGTCACTCAGCCAGAAGCCCTGAGCCAGGCTCACAACTGGCTGGCGAGTGCAGCAACGGTAGCGGGAGCCTCTCCCGCCTCGATGGCAGCACTAAGGATGTCCGACTGCCGGCTGGACCTAAGCCCGCTCCCCGCAGAGAGCCGGCCTAAGCCGTCAGTTGGACATCCCCGGAGGGCTCCCAGACTGCGAGAGGGTGCAGGCCGGGCTGAGGGAACACCCCCCCCCCCCGAAATGCAAAAATTTCATTCACCAGGCCTCTAGTAGTTTTGATAAACGAGAACCTCTTTTCATCAATCCTAAGATGCATAGATTTGTTATATTTTAGCATCTCTGAAGTTAGGGTGTAACTACAATCAATGACTTCTTTAAGTTAACTGGAAGCATATTTTCTTTATATAAGCGATCTATAAAATTATAGTGCATCTTAAATTGATGTAATTCAATACAACTCAACAGTTAATATTTTAAGAATTAAAGAGTTGAACTGACTTGTTCGCTATGAATCTTGAGGTATTAAAAAGGCATTCTAAAAGCGTACACACTAATAAAAGGTGGAAGAAGAAAGAAGAAAAGACTTTCTAGTTCAAATTAAGCCTGAGAGGAAACCCATTTTCCTCTCTCTCTGATTCCCTACTCCCAAGATGCAAAAGTCAGGTCAGTACTACTGTAACTAACGTCCACTGCTAGGCTGGACAGGGGCCTTTCTCCATTTATTCGTTTTAATATGCAACAAAGTCAATTACAGACCCGATCTTTGGTCTAGTAGCAGAACTAGTATTTGTATAAAATTGTTATAAAAGACTAAATGACTCACAGAGCTGCACACTTAACATGTGTGCATATCACTGTATATAAATTACACTTCAATAGAGTTGATTTTTTTTAAAAAGACAAATGAGTAAGTGCAGTAAGAAAATATTAGATAAAAAACTTCATCCCTTCAAAATATCTCTTCCTTCCAAAGGGATTCCATTCAGAAGACACTGGGGACGACTTCAGAGAGATGGACTTTATTCACTTGTTTACTTATAAATATTTATTTATTTTTCTCACTGTAATTTTATCTTACATAGTCTTTGAGTTGCAGATTTTTTTTTTACCTTATTACATTTTTGAAGTATAACTGATACCTATTAGTTTCAGGTGTATATCATAGTGATACAGAATTTATATACATTACAATGACCCTCACAATAAATCTAATTCCATTTGTCAGCATATAGTTATTACAATATTATGAACTGCAGATTTTTTTTCAGAGTAATATATGCACAGGGTTAAATATCAGCATTCTGAAGGCCTATAAGAAAACTGACCAACTCATGCCCTGTCCATCTCCACTGTAGTGTCACTAACTAGTGATAGCAATTTTAAATAATATTATTTTAATGCCTCTAGTGAAAATCTATCTACAAATAAGCTCACTAAACTTCTATTTCAAGAATCACATAATTTAGATATCAACTATTGACTTCTTGGGGTTTCTTTTTTTTTTTTTTTTTTGGTTTACTGATCCTCATGGAAGGATTTTTTTTTTCCCATTGATTTTTAGAGAGTGAAAGGGAAAGAGAGAGACAGAGAGAGAGACACATCGATGTGAGAGAGCATCGATTTGTTGCCTCCCACACATGCCCAGACAGGGGCCAAGGATTGAGCCTGCCCTTGCCTGGAATCGAACCTGAGACCCTTCAGTCCAAAGTTCTAACTACCGATCCAAACTGGCTAGGGCTGACTTCTTGGTTTGATAGATAAGGATTTAACACACTTTTATCACAGAAAGACAGAATTTGAAATGGAACTTGAAGTACTTGGACATATGCAATCCAAGTAGAGGGAACAGTATAGCAAGGGGGGGGGGGGTTGACACATGTACAGGAAGTAAAAATAGTAGAATAAGAATAAGGTAAATAGGAGGCAAATCCCAAGGAAATGTCTACAGTTAATAGAAGACCCTGGAAACTTCTGAGTAAAGAACTGACAAGAACTGAGCTTCAAGATTAGTTTAGGCAGAAATGCATAAGATAACCTGCATAAAGGTGGAAACGAAGGCAAGAAGATCACATCTGTTCAGGTGGGAGGAGAACCTGATTCAGCTAGAAATAAATAGACATATAAACAGACAAGGAGAAAGTATCAAATATACAAATATATACACATATATAATATGGTATGCAAATATATATCAAATTAAAATTTTAAAGAAAAAAGAACTGTGAAAACCAAGTAACACTAGATTTAAAAACTCAATAAATAAATTTGTGGAAAATAAACAAAAACAATTTGTGGATTAAATACTAAAATTAACACAAGAAATAGAAAACCTACACGGAACAACTACTGAACAAATTAAAATGGGATGCAAAGTCCTCTTCAGGAAAAATAAAATAAATAAAACACAAAAACTGAAACCTGAATGTCTTATAGGTGAGGTCCACCGAACTCTCAAGTAAAAGATAACCCCAGTCTAAACTGCTCCTGAAAAGAGAATCCAACTCGTTTTATCCCTACATGTATTAAGAACTGTACCAGAGTTAGCAGGAAACGAGAAGAACCCACAGATGTCGGCTACAGACAAGATGTGATGGAATGGGTTTGGTATGACATCAACAGAAATAAGGAACACCAGGGAAACAAGTTTGGTAAGGAAGAAGAGTTCAGTTTAAACCAGAATAACCAGTCGGAGATATGCATAGGCAGTTGGTTATACAGGGATTCAAGTGCAGAAGAGAAAGAACAGAGATTTGAGAATTATTCAGACAGAAGGGTCTAAACCAGTGGTTCTCAACCTTCCTTATGCCGTGACCCTTTAATACAGATCCTCATGTTGTGGTGACCCCCAACCATAAAATTATTTTCGTTGCTACTTCATAACTGTAATTTGCTACTGTTATGAATCGTAATGTAAATATCTGATATGCAGGATGTATTTTCATTGTTACAAATTGAACATAATTAAAGCATAGTGATTAATCACAAAAACAATATGTAATTATATATGTGTTTTCCGATGGTCTTAGGCGACCCCTGTGAAAGGGTCGTTCGACCTCCAAAGGGGTCGCGACCCACAGGTTGAGAACCACTGGTCTAAACAATAATATCAAAGGACTAGAGATCTAGGAAAGTGATCTGAAGGTGAAACTTGGAGAACACATATTAAACAGGTGGAAGGAAAAACAGAAAGCAGAAAAGGGGCAATGAGAAACAAAGTTAGTACTAAGGCAAAGAAGCCCTCCTCTCATCTAGTTAATTCTTCCTCATCCTTCAGAACTGTCCAGGGTCCCAAGGTCACATTTTCAAGGAGGCCTTTTCAGATTCTGCCAGCACCACCAGCACCAGATCAGGTTCCCATTTTAAGCTCTTATAATACGCTATACTTTAATTACCATATTTAATTACAGAATTCATTCTGCAATGTATGTCTCCCCCACTAGACTAAGCTCCATGAGGGCAAGGGCCATACCTGTTGTTGCAGCCTATTACTCTGCATGGTGTGTTAGAAGATAGTATTTGTTGAATGAAATTAAAAGATAAATGAAAGCCAAGAAAAGGGCTTTCAAAATGCTACAGAAAGCTGGCGGTGAAATCCAGATAACAAGGGGTTAAGAAGTGAATAGATGGCCAGGAAGTAACAGTAGAAAAAGAGGACTATTCTTGGCAATCTCTGAAGATGGGATTATGAAGGACTGAATTTTAATTTTACTTCAATTTTGCTCTATGTTACAATTACTCTTTAATGAACATGTATTACTTTTATAAGAACAAATTTTTTAGTTTTTATATGATTTGAAAAGGAGAAGCAACAGCAAGTAGTAGACTCAAGGGAAGGTGTTTGTAAATTGAGGGAATCATTTTAAAATATTTTTAAAGTTTTCAATTACAACTGACATTTAGTATTATATTAGTTCCAGGTGTACAGCATAGTGGTTAGACATTTATATACCTTACAAAGTGATTCTTCTGATAATTCTAGTACCCAACTGACACCAGTTATTACGTTGACTATATTTCCTATGCTGTACTTTACATCCCTGTGACTATTTTGTAATTGCCAATTTGTACTTCTTACTTGTGAATTATTGGAATCTTAAACACATTCGTACTTTCAAGAACCCTAAGACAAAAGAGGGGACAACTCATACTCCATGAAATAGGAAAGAGAAAAATGAAAAAGTTGTCAATAGAAAGAACTTAAAAAAAATTTTTCCCAACTGAGCTGGAAGGAAAGAAGCCGACGAGAGAAGGGCTAGGGTGAGTGCCGGGAGGAGCTTTCCGTGAGGCTGGAGAAGCGGAGACAGAGGAGAGAGAAGGACGCGTTTGCACGGAGCTGCGGGGACCGCGGGGGAGGGCGCCGCCAGCAGCGGCTCGGTCCTCGGAAAGGAGTTTCCTAAATTTCAGCCAGCCTTTCGGAAACTCAACCTATTTCTAGCTCAGAAAGCCCGGATTTTAGCCGTAAGTTCTTCTCCTACAAGTAAACACAATAAAAGAGTTGTTTTCAACCCAAGTAACAAAACAGCGACCATTTCAAGCATCAGTAACTGAAAAGTGCTCCGAACCTAACGCGTTGCAGGAGGGCTGGGTGCCGACGCGCCCGCGCCTCGCCTCGCCGTCCCAGCTCCCCGACTGCAGGCCCGGGGCCCGGTCCCAGCGCCCCGACCCGCTCCGCCACCGCCTTTCTTCTCGGTTCCCTCGTCTAACACAGGAGGAAGGCCATCGCCGGCTCCGACAGCACCGTGAGCGCCGAGGTCGCACTGTGCTCGGAGCAGCTGCTCACCGTTCACCGGGGAACCTTCCACCCCGGACCGGATCGACATCCAGGCGCCTCAGAGTGCAAGGCGCAGCGCCCCTCGCGCGGCACGCTGTTTCCCTCCCGACGCAGCCCCTCTCCCCGCCAGCCTCCCCGCTAGAGTCGGGGAAGGGAAAAGTTTCCAGACGCGGCGAGCGGAGCCGCTCCGCCATGGCAGCGCGGCCGCGAGGACAACAGGTGAACCGGGGCCGGCCGCTCCCCCGGCGCCCCCACCCGCGGAGCAGACGCGCTTCTTCCCTTTTTGGCAGAAGCGCCAGGAGACAAATCGCGACCATCAGCCTCGCAGCTCGCGGGCGAGGGAGGGCCGCGAGCGCTTCCCATGTAAGGCTTCACGGAGCGCCATGGAGGCGGCTCTCGTCCACCGCCTCCCCGACCTCGGCCCGGAGCCCGGGGGTGGGAACAAAAGAGGGGCCGGGAGGGGCGGGCGGCCGGGCTCGGGCCCGGGTGGGGGTGCGGGACGGCGGGCCCAGCGGGCCGCGGCCTGAGACGCCGGGCGCCGGGGACTCCACGGGGCGCCCGGGCTCCCCCCGA
>NW_005871346.1:690704-721953 GCF_000147115.1 Myotis lucifugus | reverse complement strand
AAAATTTCAAAAATCCCTGGGGGAGATTTGGGGAAAAGGGGGGGGGTGCCCCTCCCCGGGGGCCCGGGTGCGGGGGGCGGCCCCTTGGGGGCCTCCGGCCGGCCCTGGCCCCGCCCCGGGACGCCAAAAAGGACCGGAGCCCCCCGGCCGGAAATTCCCCCGAAAGGGACCCCCGGGCTTGGCGCCCCGCTGCCGGGGAGGAGAGCTCTCGGCCGGCAAGGGGGCGCCGGTCTGCCGTCGGGAGCGCTGGGAGGGGGGCCTCTCCTCTCGCCGCGGCCCCGCCGCGGCGTGGGGGCGGCTGGTCTCTGGAAGCCGCGCGGCGGGTCCTTCGCGTGGCCCTTCCGACACCCGCAGGCTCCATGCGAGCGCCCGTCGGTCGGCGAGTGCCAGAAGGCCGACCGCCCCGAATCCGCAGCCCACGGCGGCCGCCAGGAGAGAAGCCGTGTGGGCGCACTGCTCCCTGTTCCCTCCCCGCGCCCCCGCGCCCCCGCTCTCCTCTCTGGGCTCTCGGCCGACGGCGGCGCCCGCCGCCGCGGCCCGCCCCCCCTGCGGGGATGTGCGTGGCCGTCCCTGCTCCTCCCGCAGCCGAGTCTCTGGAAGTTCGTTGAAAGGATTCGGTGCCCTCCCCCGCGCGTGAGGAAAGATTCAGGCCCCTTTTCATACCGGGGGGACCTTCCTCTCTGGTAAATATTGCAAAGAATGTGTCATGTTAAGTCTCTTCACCAAAGATACTTTTTTAAAAAGTTCCCTTTATAAAATCACTTTTTAAACTGTGAGTAGAAGAAAGAGGGAAAGGCTGTGCCGGGCAGTAATATTTGTTTTTATCCACATTCTTCCTAAGAAGATGTTTAGATTCCAGAATAGTCCCTGGTAGTCTTGCTCAAAGACTTGCTGTCCATCTTTCTTCTGCCCTTTTCTCCTTCTACCTGCTTTGTCCTTCCTGCCTCACGTACCCGCTGTAATTCCGTTTCTCTTCCAGTTCTGTGTACTCGTGTGTGCGCGCGCGTGTGTGTGTGCGTGTATGTGTGTGCGTGCGCGCGTATGCGTGTGTGCGTGTGCGTGCGTGTATGTGTGCGCGTGTGTGCGTGCGTGTATGTGTGCGTGTGTGTGTGCGTGTATGTGTGTGCGCGTGTGCGTGCGTGTATGTGTGCGTGTGTGTGCGTGTATGTGTGCGCGTGTGCGTGCGTGTATGTGTGCGCGTGTGTGCGTGCGTGTATGTGTGCGTGTGTGTGTGCGTGTATGTGTGTGCGCGTGTGCGTGCGTGTATGTGTGCGTGTGTGTGCGTGTGTGTGCGTGTATGTGTGCGCGCGTGTATGTGTGCGCGTGTGTGCGTATGTGCGCGAGTATGTGTGTGTGCGTGTATGTGCGCACGCGCGTGTGTGTGTGTGTGTGTGTGTGTGTATTCGCGTGTGTGCGCATGTGTGTGTCCTGAGCTCCACTGTCTCGGCGGAGTCCTGGGCTGCAGGGCTGCTCTGCAGGAGGAATGAATGGCTCCTGAGTTTCCTTCCATCAACTAGATAGAATGTGTCGCTTTTCCGGTTTAGTGTTAGGGAGAAGCGGAACCTTTTGCTCAAGGAGACTTAGCCTGGTTGACCAGAGAACTCACTGCTTATGGCGAGTGATGGCCACGACAGGTGAAACCATGACTGGTGAGTCCACATGCCCTCAGGCCTACCTCCCTGTGCAGACACACGGATCAGCCTATACAGTGGACAGGTCTCAGGCTGGAACTTGAGGACATCAGGTTTCTGAGATGCACAGTCAGTATTGCCTGGGTGGTTACATGCCACTGAAAGGGAGAGCGAAACGGAGGCATCGCATTTTAAGTGATGTCTTTCTTCCTTACAAAAGGGTCTTCTTTTAAAGTCTTTGGGACTTTTACCTGACATCCTTTTGCTCTCCTTCGATAAGGCCTACCTAGTGCCCACACCTAAATCCTTCATGTTATTTCTTCAGTGGGCATCCTGCCGACTGCTGATTGAGCAGGGTGTGGGGTTCTCTTGCATGCCCGCCTGCCCCTCCGTTTGCCTGCCCACTAAATGCAGAGAGCAGCCAGGAAGACCAAGGAGGCAAACGGTCGGGCCCCCAAACTCAAAGACAACAAACATCTCAAGGCCCAAATTTAACGTTCTCTCATGTGAAGGGGTTGGTGGTTCTGTGTGTGTTTTCAAGTAGATGAACAGCGTGGGCCGAAATGGACCTTTCTTCTGTGCTCACTTAGTTTGGGGCACAGTTCCCAAGAGTGGTAGTTGCATGCCCAAATCATCGAGCATTAGTTTGGAATTGAAAATTACCCTTCTCATACAGTTCTGAGATCTTCAAGGACACCTTCCCTGATCACCTGTCTTTTTCTTTCAATTCTCACTCGATATTTTTTCCATTGACTTTTAGAGAGAGTAGAAGGGAGGGAGATAGTGAAGAGAGAGAGAGAGACATGGATTGGTTGCCCCCTGCATCGGCCCCGGTTGGAGCCAGGGAGTGAACCTGCAACCCAGGTATGTGCTCTTAACGGGGAATCGAACCCGAGACCCTTTGGTTCCAGGGCTGGTGCTCTACCACTGAGCAACACTGGCCAGGGCTCACCTATCTTAAATTAGCACCCCAACACAACCAATTTCATTTTCTTTCTTTTCTTTTTTTTCCAGAGAGAATGGAAAGAAGAGAGGAAAGGAAGAGAGAGAGAAACATCCATGTGAGAGAGACACATGGATTGGTTGCCTCCCACACACGCCCTGACCAGCCAGGAACTGAGCCTCCATCCAATATACATGCCCTTGACTGGGAATTAAAACCACTGAGCCAAACTGGCTAGGGCTTGTTTTCTTTATAGTTTCTTTTTAGTCTATGAAATCACCTTCCTCATTTAGTTATTTATTTATGGTCTGATCTGCGTTTCTCTGCCCCACTAGAATGTAAACTCCATGAGAGCAAAGACCTTGCCAAGCTTGTTCTCAACTCGTTCCTCAAAGCCTAGTTCCTGGCACATAACAAATACTCACACTTGTAAAATCCTAGAGATAAGGATAGAGTTTCCTCTAAGCATTTCTGAACCTTGTCATCAAGACCCAGTTTTAGAGGGTGGCCTGATCTATGTTGAAAAGGGTGAGGATGTCCCAGCTGGCATGGCTCAGTGGTTGAGTGTGAATCTATGAACCAGGGGGTATGTGCAGGAGGTAGTCGATCAATGACTCTCTCATCATTGATGTTTCTATCTCTCTCGCCCTCTTTCTTCCTCTCTGAAATCAATAAAAATATACATATTTTTTTAAAGGATGAGGATAGGTCAAGGAAGCTATGGATATACATTCTTCAGTGAAATGGAGACTTCTACTTTCAGGGAAGGCAGTAGTTCAATAGATTAAATCAAGTTAATCCATCCAAAGTCATTTTCCTGTTGTAGAGACTTTATGAGGCAAAGGCAGTGCTAAGTTTTGTGGGTATGGAGAGGGATGCCCTTGGCGGGGATGCTTGAGGTTGGTTCCATGCCTAGTGTTAAGTGGACAAGAGCATAATGAAGAGTAGAGGAAACGGACATTTTTCAGCATGGACACGACTACATCATTGGTTAACAATATGGTCATGGTTTAGAACAGGGGTCCTCAAACTACGGCCCTCGGGCCACATGCAAATACAAATATTGTATTTGTTCCCGTTTTGTTTTTTTACTTCAAAATAAGATATGTGCAGTGTGCATAGGAATTTGTTCATAGTTTTTTTTAAAACTATAGTCCGGCCCTCCAACGGTCTGAGGGACAGTGAACTGGCCCCCTGTTTAAAAAGTTTGAGGACCCCTGGTTTAGAAGGACCAAACCAAAACAAATTATGTTTAAAAAAAGATTGCATATAAATATAACTCAGTGCACAACATAGAGAAAAGTTTAAAAATCTAAATTTGTTCTTTTCTTTATAATCGTATATCTTACTTTCCCTTTTATTTTTACTTCTAAATAACTTGCTTCTTTTCCCATTTCCATTTTCATTTCTCTTTGCTTCAAAGCACTTGTTTACTTTGGTTAAAAGACACTTTACTGAGGCCCTCACTGCAAAGTAGCCATCACTTGATCCTACCTAGTCCCTGGTCTCCAGTCCTCCTCTCCCTACTATCCATAAACCCTGTACCATAAAACCCAACCCCTTGCCCTGGTGTGATTCCGTCCTGCGCATCTGTTCTGCAGCACAGAGCCATTCATCTCCGTCCGCCTTCTCTCTCACCTAAGCACGTGCTACCACCCCATGGAAGATTCTATGGACGTGGACAAGAGCCCTCTGAGGCCCCAGAACTATCTTTTAGGTTGTGAACTAAAGGCCGACAAAGATTATCACTTTAAGGTGGACAATGATGAAAATGAGCACCAGTTATCTTTACGAACGGTCAGTCTAGGGCAGTGATGGCGAACCTATGACATGCGTGTCAGAGGTGACACGCGAACTCATTTTTTTGGTTGATTTTTCTTTGTTAAATGGCATTTAAATATATAAAATAAATATCAAAAATATAAGTCTTTGTTTTACTATGGTTGCAAATATCAAAAATTTCTATATGTGACACGGCACCAGAGTTAAGTTAGGGTTTTTCAAAATGCTGACACGCCGAGCTCAAAAGGTTCGCCATCACTGGTCTAGGGGCTGGAGCAAAGGATGAACTGCACATTGTCGAAGCAGAGGCAATGAATTACGAATGCAGTCCAAGTAAAGTAACACTGGCAACTTTGAAAATGTCTGTACAGCCAACGGTGTCCCTTGGTGGCTTTTCAGTAACACCACCTGTGGTCTTACGTTGAAGTATGGTTCAGGCCTGTGCACATTAGTGAACAGCACTTGGTAGCTGTGGAGGAAGATGCAGAGTCAGAAGATGACGAGGAGGAGGATGTGAAACGCCTAAGCATGCCTGGAAAGCGGTCGGCCCCTGGAGGTGGTAGCAAGGTTCCGCAGAAAAAGTAAAACTTGCTGCTGACGAAGATGACGACATGCAGCCCTTTACTTGTGCGAGTCTGTTAACTTGCACGGAGCTTGGCTTTTTCTGCCTGTCGTCTTGACTCTGCTCTCTGGAGTCTGCTCCATCCTTGCAACACAGACTTTGCTGTGTACTATTAGATAACGCTGCTGGCAACCTGTCCTTGCCTTCAGCTCTTTGTTCCTAATTTCTCTGCATCCATATCCTACGCATCTATAGGGCCTCCTTTCCCCTATTACCTGATGCCTGCTGCCCTCTGGGACTCCACCTGTTGTTTGCTCACTGTTCTCTGGCTCTCAGGTGCTGCCTGGAGGGCTGGAGTTCCTCCCACAGAGCAGCTGGAGCTGAGGCTTCCCACCCGGCTCAGGTGAGTCTCCTCCATCCTGCAGCAGTTACCACCTCACCCCTGCCTTTCTCTGTCCTGAGAGCAGAGGCCTTATGACCTATTACACTTTGGTTATTTTTTAACTAAATTAAATTTCAAAGTGTAATAGGTGTATTTATGTGTGTCCCAAAAAATGTATACACATTTTGAATGATTATAAAGTCAGTATTTATTAACATAGAGTTCATGTTCAAAATTTAAAAGAATCTACAGAAATGAATAATTTTTTTTTTTTGTCAATGCCTGTTTTCAAACTGATGACCATTCTGGTCCAGGCACTGCTGATAACCCAAAGCAATGGAATCAGAAACATCAAGAATCAAAAGAAAAAGAAACCAAGAATCATTTCTCACAATATTTGTGCGCCCTCAATTTGTCAACTGTTGCAGGTTTTGTACCACAAACTTTATCTTTTATGTATCCCCATAAAAATGTCTAGTGGACAAATTTTCTTTGTTTAAAGCTTGGTCTGGCTCCACCCATTATTTCAAATCAGTTAAACCTAAAAAGAAATGAAAATTGAATTATCAACTGTTAAAGTGTGTATACATGTTTTTGGGACACCCTGTATATGATTTTTATTAACATACATTATATTTATACATATGTATATGTGTAAGCAACTCATACGTGATTCTGCTTTCTAAGGGTGTCCCAAAATTCATGCAAGAAGTAATTTTGATAGAAAACACAGGTTTATAATTAAAAATTCTAAATTTTTTATTGATTCATAAAGTATACAGTATAGGGTTATGTATGGAATAGCATATCGGGTAAATGGATTATCATGTCGCGATAGCGAGCACCATTAACTGTTATTGCCTGAGCAGCCGCATTTTCGAAGAAGAATGGTCCGATGATGCCTCCAGCCCCAAATCTGCACCAAACAGTGACATGTTGTGGATGCATTTGTTTCTCAACAATCACTCGTGGATTTTCTGAACCCCAAATGCAACAATTTTGTCAATTAACCAAGCCATCAAGATGAAAATTAGCCTCATCGAAATTCAGCCACATTTATGCAAAACGGTCATGGAAAATTTTAACAAAAGACTGCGTATGTGCCAGCAAAGCCGTGGAGGCCATTTACCCGATATGCTATTCCATACATAACCCTATACTGTATACTTTATGAATAAATAAAAAATTTACAATTTTTAATTATAAACCTGTGTTTTCTATCAAAATTACTTCTTGCGTGAATTTTGGGACACCCTTTATATTGCACTACATTGCATTACATTACAAATGCCATGTACTTTTCAGGGCATTTTGGGGAAATAAAAGTGGCTAGATGCGTATTTGTCAAAATTAAGTCCATTAAAGTCCCATATGTGGACATTTTTAATGAAAGTTATTCTGTTGTTATACTTACAGTTATACATTTTACTAATCAATTTTGATGCTATGTAACCATATTTCACCAAAACTAAGATATGATTGATTATAAGAAGCATCATTATTTTATGTAAAACTAGGAAGGAAAAACCAATGAAACTAGGGCACATCACCAGTTATAAGATATCCTAATTTCAGGATGACAGAATGTCAAAAAACTGTGTGTCTAGGACAGTGATGGCGAACCTTTTGAGCTCGGCGTGTCAGCATTTTGAAAAACCCTAACTTAACTCTGGTGCCGTGTCACATATAGAAATTTTTTGATATTTGCAACCATAGTAAAACAAAGACTTATATTTTTGATATTTATTTTATATATTTAAATGCCATTTAACAAAGAAAAATCAACCAAAAAAATGAGTTCGCGTGTCACCTCTGACATGCGTGTCATAGGTTCGCCATCACTGATCTAGGAAATAATGAAATACAGTGTGTTTTAATGCATCTAAAAGGCAAAACAATGCCATACAGGCCAATAGCTTGAAATGTTGAGTTTCTAGGTTTTTGACCTATAATCTTATTTGTTAGTTATTCACAATCCTTGAATAGCCACACTATGAATGTTAACCACAAAAGCAGAGACAGGACAGTTTAAGTGCATATAAACACATAAAACAAACAAAAGTGAATAACTTGTGATTCAGTCATATAAAGTTTAGAAGAAATACTAGCACCAAGTCCTGTGCTTGGATTATATTACAAACAAAAATTAACTTTCTGACAGCTGCTTATCCTGAAAATGTGTGAGGACAAGAACTAAATTTTAGATGTTGCACATGCTTTTATCTTTGGAAGAGTGAAACTAAACAATCAGAAAAATCTCGGCAGTGCAGTGGAATGACTTTGCATCTGTCCCGGAAGCTGAACAATAGTGCTTGTTGCTTATGGGGCCATCAGGAAAAGCCAGCTGTGGATTTCTTTCTGGTACAATTAATTGCTTCCGCTGTATATAATATTGAAAGAATTGGGTGCTTTAGTGCGGAAAAAGGATATCCTGCTACACTCCTATTTCCTCACAAAGGCTATTATTGAGTCTTTTGCCATTAATTCACAGGCCTTGGATTATCCTGTGATGAAAGCCTGAGAGGCTTTTCACTTTTATAGTCTCTTATCTCCTCTGTAGTTGGACCTCTCTGGACTTACCTGCTCTTCTCCCAGGACTGGTTAATTGCTAGGATGTCAGAAGGTAGCTAATGACTGACTTCCTCTTCAAAGACTAACTGTGAGCTCATCTCTATACTTTTTCTTGGAGTGGCCTTTCTCATTGTTGAGAAATAGTCTGAGTTCTGTCATAATTTGAAATTACATATGTGGCATTTCCGATGCCAACTTTCAATCCCTGTCCACCCTACACCTTGAGACCATCAGGGGACTCAAATCCTCTGTATAGACCTTCATTGTCCAATATACTAGCCACTTGCTATGTGTGCTTATGTAAATTTTAAATTAGTTAAAAGTAAATAAAAAAATTAAATTTCTGTCTAAGCCTATTAAGTGTTCCATAGCTACAAGAGGTTAGTGGCTACCATATTGGAAGAGTGAAGAAATAGAACACTTCCATTGTCACAGAAATTTCTGTTGGACAGTGTTGGTATAGATTGTGACCTGCTCAAGTCAGGCCTCATAAACAGTAGTTGAGCTCTTCTCCTGAGTTGGCGTTTCTGTTCTCACCATTTAAAACAGTGGTTCTCAACCTTCTGGCCCTTTAAAACAGTTCCTCATGTTGTGACCCAACCATAAAATTATTTTTGTTGCTACTTAATAACTGTAATGTTGCTACTGTTATGAATCGTAATGTAAATATCTGATAATGCAGATGGTCTTAGGCGACCCCTGTGAAAGGGTCGTTCGACCGCCAAAGGGGTCGCGACCCACAGGTTGAGAACCGCTGATTTAAAACAAATGGTGGGAAGACTAGGACTCTCTAGGATCATGTCTAGTGTTTGTTACTAGAGTAGTCTGTCTGAGCATGTAGAGCAGGAGTGGGGACCGTCCAGCCTGCCGGCCGTATAAGGCTCACGGGATCAATTGATCTGGCCCTGCCAAGGCATTAGGGGTGAGTTAATTAAATGTTTGATCAAATATAGTAGGCCAATTTTTAAGTTGATAATTTTGTATGGCCTGTGAATGACTTTATAAATATCCAAATGGCCCTTGGCAGAAAAAAGGTTCCCCACCCTGATGTAGAGTCTCAGAAATGGGGGATTGCTGTTCAACAAGTATCAAGTTACAGTCATGTAAGTGTTCTTACCACATACAATAAAATTGTTAAGTGGTAGAAAATTGGCCAAAAGTCTAATAGTGGATGGAGGAGGTCTAGTCTACCACTAGTGTCCACGTCAGGGGTGGGCAAACTTTTTGACTCGAGGGCCACAATGGGTTCTTAAACTGGACCGGAGGGCCGGAACAAAAGCATGGATGGAGTGTTTGTGTGAACTAATATAAATTCAAAGTAAACATCATTACATAAAAGGGTACGGCCTTTTTTTTTTTTTAGTTTTATTCATTTCAAACGGGCCGGATCCGGCCCGTGGGCCGTAGTTTGCCCATGGCTGGTCCAGGTGGTAGAACTATGATTACTTTTTTCTTCTTCCATTTACATGTGTTTTTCAGATTTTATTCAATAAGCACATATTCCTTTCTTAATTAATAAAAATTACATTTAAAATCCTTAAACCCATTCTTTTTTATCACCAATTTCAAACTAAAGTGGTTTTAAATAGCCCCTGTCTCTAAGGGAGGAAGTAGTCATTTTGAGCAACTGTTTCTTTGAAAACTACTCTTAGCCAACATCATTTAATTGAGAAATCTGTATTCCCTTCTATCTTAGCATGAAAGCATCAAAGAGCCTGCATTTGGGTGCCCTAGAGCCCCACTAAATAGAATCACATAACATTTTCGTGAGCACAAGCAGTCCTCTTACCAGGCACTTGTCGGGCATTTTGCCAGGATCCACACATTTCTAGACGATAGTCCAGAGTCTTGAAATCAAGGCCCAATAGGTTAACGAGGATCATGGAGATGAAGAGGGCTCTAGTTTACCTCTGAGGGGAGAACCATAAAAAGAAGTCCTCTTTTCCTAAAAGCTCAGGCATGATCATGCAGGTTTAATTAGGAACAACGAGCTGTTTATAGCAAATTATGAACTGTATAAAGCAGACCACAGTGGACACTCCCAAAGGGTGTCCCATGAACCCTTCTCCAAATCCAGGTTCAGCAGATCTGGCTTGGTGAGGTAGGGTGCTGAAGTGCCAGCAGAGGAGTGTCCTGGAAGTCCCTTTCCAGACTTTCCATGACCAAAGGAGGTGGCCAAAGAGCTCATAGAAAGCTGTTTTTCTTTTCTTTCATCCTTGAAAGGTGAAGCCAATCCTCTGTTTTCTTGACTGGTACTGCACCCACCCTGTAGAGAGACACTTCTGAAACAACACAATGTAGTGGGAAGAACACCAACTCCAGTCAGAATTCTGTCTGAACTTCCTAATTTTTTATCTTGGGTAGAGTTTGTCAACCTATCTGAGTCCCAGTTTCTTCACCTATAAAATAGGGATACATAATATCACTCTAATGAGACAGATATGAAAGTTAACTGAGAATATGTGGGAAACAGTTTGCATAGAGTCAACAAAATTAATTTTAGTTACTCTTCCTTTTCCTTCTAGAAAGTGTTGGTCCATTAGTGTTTAAGTTGCAGGGAAAAGAAAAGAAACTATAAAACTCTTTTTTAAAGTATTAATATTTTTATTAAATAAAGTAAAACTGCAAACAAATATGTGACTTTTCCAAAAGTTCACTGCTTTCAAGTGCTCTTCTCTCTGGCTTGAGAATCATCTACTTGCTGGGGAAGGTCTCTCAGTGAAACGAGCTCTCTGGTCAGGTGACTGTGGCAAAGGTGTGTATGTGGGCAAATCATTAATAATAGCATTTAAAAGGAGATGCCCAGACCCACCAGGACCAGGTCTGAGTGGGTTAATAAGAGACACAGCTGTGGAACAGGGTTTCACAAGCAGAGTGCTTTGCGGGTGGGAAGCTGAATGAGATTCTGCTCCGAGATTTTTAACATAAAGTTCTGAAAAAGAACCCTTATGCATGGACCGCTGCCTTGGTCTCAGAAGTGTGTTAGGAACACTTTGATCCAGGCCACCAGTTGTCCATCTGGTAACACCATCTTGATCTTCATTGAAGAGCTGCTCTGTTTCTTCACTTTTGATACCTAAAGTACTTTCCATTTATTGTAACACTTCATGACATTCACGTTTTGGTGTTTAAAAGTATCCCATAAAGAGGTTTCTCATAAGTTTCTGTCGACGTTTTCTTCCGTGCTACTTAGTAAGTGCATCAGTTTCTTTTGTACATCCTGTTGGACCTCATTATGTTTTTTAAATTCTTCTGTTTGTTCTTCCTTCAGAGCCAAGCCAGCATTTGCTTGCTGCAGATGTCCCTGTAACACCACCAGTTTTCCTGCTAGACCTCTGTCTCCTCCATCCACTCAGCTAGTGCCAACTCCAGGTTAGCTAGTGCTTGAGCAGACTGCTTTTCTTGTTCCCGAGAGACAGAAAGCTGTAGTGCACTTTCATCTCTCTCCTTGGTGACAAAATTCAGTGGTTTCTGCAATGACTGGCTCGATGGCTTGCCTTTTCCATTGCATTAGAGGATGAACATAGCTTTTCCTCCAGTACTGTGGCTTCCCTTCTTAGTTTAGCCACCCTATCTTCTGCAGACCAACCACTGGCAAAGGAGGATCTTCAGATTCTAAAGCATAGTTAAGCCATCTCACCAGCTCCTGGTTTAAGCATAATTCTTTGTCATGTAAATGTTGAACCTCCTTCTCTAAGGTACAGTTTTCCATTTGTTTCTGTTTCAGTGCCAACATGACTTCATTTCTCTCCTATTGAAACATAGCTATCTTCTCCTGCATTGATGGAACTGCATTTAGAAGTTGATTGATTTAATTCCCACATCTTACCCTATTCTTTTTCTTTCAATAGTTGCTCTACACCAAGAGCCTTCTTCATTGCAACATATTCCAATTCTTTCTCTTTTTTCCTCAGCATAGAAAGTTGCATATTTGCCTCTTGTAGTGTTTGCTTCTCTGTTTTCTTTTCCCTAGATATTTCTACTATTTTTTCATTTTCCTGTTTAAGTTTCCACCTGTGCACTTCTAAATTCAATAAGTCTCTCCTTCAGGTTGGGTACTGCCTGCCTCAGAAGTTTATTTTTGCTCACTTCATTAGTGAAATTTTCATTTAAAGAAAAGTCCTTACTTTTTGCTTTGATTAAGAGTTCTTAAGTTCTGTAAAACATCTTATTTCTCCTTTAGCTGCTTAATTTCTGAATAAGTTTATTCATGTTATTTTCTTTCTAGTTTAGAGGTGGCAGCAATTGAATCAGACAATCTCTGATTATTTTTCTCGAGTGTTCTCATTCTTTCTTTTTTCCTTCTTTTTTCCTATGTTGATTTTCTCAGCTCTTGTACCTCTTCTTGGAGCAACTTAGAAAACTCACTGAATTCATCAGATTTATTTTTTTAAATATATTTTTATTGATTTCAGAGAGGTAGGGAGAGAGAGAGAGATAGAAACATCAATGATGAGAGAGAATCACTGATAGGCTGCCTCCTGCACGCCCCCTACTGGGGATCGAGCCCACAACCCTGGCATGTGCCCTTGACCAGAATCAAACCCAGGACCTTTCAGTCCACAGGCCGACACTGTATCCACTGAGCCAAACGGGCTAGGATGAGTTCATCAGATTTAATTGCCTTAAGAGACTCTATAGATTCTGAAGTAATTGATCCTGTGGAGAGTGGTGGTGAAATAGCTCAAATTTACCTAAAGGAGCAGCCTTAGCATTGCAAAGCTGCCCTATGCTGAGCTGAATTTGTGCTAATCTCTTCTCCAGATTTTGGACTCTAGAAAGCTCCTTTTCATTTTGTTTCATATGTTACTTAAACTCAAAGTTCTTCTGGATGTTTAAATTATATTTTTATGACTGATATAGCTGATTACTAAATCTTCTATTTTATCCTCAAGCCTCTCCTTGGTTACATACAAATCATTAATAGCCATTTCACTTTGGATTAACTGTTCTTTCTGCAGGCCTGACTTTTCAGTGATGTTCACTTTATCATCTTTCAAGTTGATGAACGCTCTTTTTTTCATCATCCAGAGCTTGTTTTACTTTTCTGATAATGCTCTCACCTTCGTTTTGGTGTTTTGACAGCTGATCTTTCATGAAAATGTATGCTTTGCAGGTTCTTGTTTCTGTTGGGCTAGCTCTCCTAACTCAGCTATTATCTGGTTGAGTTTTTGATCCGAGGCCTCCAAGTCACATTTTAAACTAGGGGCCCGGTGCATGAAATTCGTACACAGTGGGGTGGGGGGGAGTCCCGTCAGCCCTACGTGCACCCTCTGTCACATTCTGGGACTCCGGCCGCTCCAGGCCTAGGCGCAGGCCTACAGGCTTGGGGTGGCCTGGCTCCGGAGGACGCCTGTCCCGGGGACACAGGCCTTTTGGCGCCAGCGTGCGCGCAAGCAGCCACAGAGTGAGAACCTCCACCAGCACCCGCGTACGCACTCTAGGCCCTGCCCCCGGCTTCCATGCATGCCGCCCCGCCCCCAGCTCCCCGGCGCCTGCGCACGCGGGCCAGCCGGGCAGGAGCTTCCCAGCGTCTGCACGCACCACCCCACCCCCAGTTCCCTGGCGCCCATGCAAGCAGCTGCGGGGCCAGAACTTCGCCAGCGTCGCCATGGCAACACGGGAAGCTCCCGCCCCGCCCCCGGCTCCCTGGCGCCCGTGCCCATGCAAGCAGCCATGGGGCCGGAACTTCCCCCGAGCCGCCATGGCGACACGGGAGAAGTACCTGCCCCACCCCCGGCTGCCCAATGCCTGTGTATGCAAATTAATCCGCCATCTTTGTTGGGTTAATTTGCATACTCCTCATTGCCTGGTGGACGTGGCTTGTGGGCATTGCAGAGGGACAGTTAATTTGCATGTTTCTCTTTTATATAGAGAGATGATTTACTTCTGAATCTGAATTCATGTCTCTGTAGCTGTACTTTTAAATTCCTTCACACTCGTTCAGTTTTAAAAGTGGTAGTTGAAGATCTTCCTTTTCTGGACTTAATCATGAATTTTCATTTTCTAAAACTTGAACTCCTTCTTTAAGTGTCAGGCTGTCGTCAATGAGATTGTCACCTGTTTAAGTTCCTCATCTCATTTCATTTTCAGCATCAGACAGCGCTGCTGCACTCTGAGCTCTTCCACAATGTCCTCTGTGAAGAACTGTCCTTTTCTGTCACAGTATCACTTTGCTTCCCAATATAAGATTTCAATTCACTTTCTGCAATTGTTTCTTTCCTTTTCTCATTTATCTGGTCTTGTTCTCTCCTGGAAACATCTCTCTCATTTTTTTCAGAAGATAATTTTTTTTTTAATCCTCACCTGAGTACATTTTTATTGATTTTAGAAAGAGGGGAAGGGAGAGAGAAAAGGAGAAACATTGATGTGAGAGAGAAACATCGACCGGTTGCCTCCCATACATGCCCTGACTGAGGACAGAACCAGCAACCTAGGAATGTGCCCTGATTGAGAATCGAACCCACAACCTTTTGATGTACTGGACAATACTCCAACCAACTGAGCCACCAGGCCAAGGCCAGAAGATACTTTTTTATTGATATTTTAATTGTAACCTCAAGTTCTTCAATCTTTTTTTTTAAATATATTTTATTGATTTTTTACAGAGAGGAAGGGAGAGGGATAGTTAGAAACATCGATGAGAGAGAAACATCGATCAGCTGCCTCCTGCACACCCCCCACTGGAGATGTGCCCACAACCAAGGTACATGTCCTTGACTGGAATCGAACCTGGGACCTTGCAGTCCGCAAGCCGATGCTCTATCCACTGAGCCAAACCAGTCAGGGCAAGTTCTTCAATCTTCTTGGTAAACTCTTTTTCAGTTTGTAGAACTTAAAAGATTTTTTTTGCATATCACAAATGTTTGAGCCATCAGTGACTCCGAATTCCCAAGCCACCCTGCTTCTTTCTTCATATTAACTTATTTTATCTTGATGCCTATGACTTCTGCCAGTTCTGTTGATGAGCACTCTGCAATACCGCCTTACAAGTTGATGGCCATCAATTTCCTTGTTTGACTTCTAAGTTTCTTGATGGTATTTTGCAATTTGTGGATTTCATTGTGATCAAAGCCATATGCTGTGGAAGTCTGAGCAAAACGCCTCCAAAGGCTCACTTCAGCCTCAAGTCTTAGAAGTTTATTCAAAAGTCTGTTTATTTCCTGTTGTGATGAAATGCGGTCAGCCAAATTCATGTCATCTCCGTTGCAGGCTGACACTGATGGTTGCTGTGTAACCCAGTGAAGGTGATGCAGTGGGAGATGGGACACGGCCAGCCCAGAGTTTCCTGACTGAGCGGCCAGGTGCAGCTTGGCAACTTGTTCTTTAACACCATCTCCCTTTCTGAACCTCGTCTTCTCAGTCTTTCTGTTGTAGTTGATGTCAGTAAGCAGCAGTTTGCTGCTTTATTCGAAGCTCTGATGTCTCATACTTCTGTTCTAGGTCACTACAAAGAGTTTAAGTCTCTCAATCTTTGACCTTAAGGTGTCTTAGTGGCTCCAACCTCCATTCTCGTAGAATCAGGTGACTCTTCCTGCTTTTGGTTCCCTTCATGGGCACATCTTTTGTGAAGTTAGAGATGTGGCCTGTGAAAGAAGCCACATTGCCACCCACTTGCCCCAAGGAATGGCCTAAGCCAGAGCAAAAGCCACCAAACCAGGAGGTCATCATGAGGCCATCAGACCGACCTGGTCCACTCCACCAAAAGCATACAGCGCCGTGGGACAACCATGCCAAGGGTCTGGGAATCGCTGCGTGGGCAGGGTTAAGAATCAATCACAATGGCCCACTTTGGGCAACATGGAATGGGAGGGGCGTCCACCTGGGAACGCAGGGAGGCCTGACCTTGGCCTGACAAGGGAGCCTTCTTCAGTGACAGGACCCTGCGGGGCTTCTCTGTCCCTTCTGTCTCAGTGACTGTCCCTAATAGAAAATACACATTGCTTTTGACTTTCTTGTCACACAGTCTGTGTTGTCCTGTAACTTGTGATTTCCAAATGCACACAGTGACACACATCCACCTTAAGAGCACACATGGGTGCGTTTAGAGTCCAGGGGTCCTCAAACTACGGGCCCGCGGGCCACATGCAAATACAAATATTGTATTTGTTCCCGTTTTGTTTTTTTACTTCAAAATAAGATATGTGCAGTGTGCATAGGAATTTGTTCATAGTTTTTTTTTAAACTATAGTCCGGCCCTCCAACGGTCTGAGGGACAGTGAACTGGCCCCCTGTTTAAAAAGTTTGAGGACCCCTGGTTTAGACAGATGCATCAGCGCCTGCGCTAGTCACTTTCAATCACCATTTATAATGCCCACTACTCCAGAGCTGTTAGGAGTGAGAGCAGTCTCAGGGTCACCCTACATGATGGCCTTGGGAGGCTTGCTTTCACCACTGACTTAGGAATTGAGAAAGTAGGCCAATGTGGCTCAGGGGGTGAGCATCGACCAACGAACCAGGGCACATGCCCAGGTTGCAGGGTTGTGGGCTCGATCCCCAGTGGGGGGTATGCAGGAGGCAGCCAATAAATGATTCTCTCTCATCATTGATGTTTCTCTCTCTCTCCCTCTCCCTTCTCAGAAATCAATGGGAAAAATTAGAGTGACTATCATCAAAGTTAAACAGAACACACCAAGATAGGCAAGTTAGCAGTATGTTCAGATTTTTAACTGAGGAATTCTCATGTCAAATATAGTGTTATTTCTGGGGAGAGGATGCAAGGAAATACTAGTATAAGATGATGAAGGACTTAATTATAGTAAATTACAGTGGAAATTGTCTACTAGACCGTAGTTAGAATAGGGGTTATAACATTACCTAAATGTTTCATCTATAGCAGCAATGCAGTATTAAGGCTCTCTTTTCTTCTCTGTCTTGTAAGGAACTTGAGTAATGTTGATGAAGAGCCCACTTTCGGAGTCATAGTTTCTAGGTTTAAATCTGGGTTTTGCTACTAATTTATGGTTATGTGGGCAGGTTATGTGACTGATTCCTAATCTATAAAGGAGTAAATGATAGTGCCTGCTTTACACAGTGTTCTGCAGATGAAGTTACAATCTATGTGAAGTGCTTACTCAGGATTAGTCCATAGTAAGTTTTTAAATGCTATTATTATTTATTGTAGAGGTTCTAAAATTAGAGTACTGTATTATGGGTATCAAAGTATTTATTATCCTTAAACTAGGGAGTCTTAAAAGTTAGAAGTTCTGAGCTATCATTTAAGTCCCTTCTGAGATTTAGATCTTCATCAGGGAGGGTTTTCAGTCACATTACCAACCTGTCTCTGAGTGCCACAGTGAAAGCTGCGGAACTGCAAGTGCAATCTGTTTAACAGTATTGCCTTTATTCCAACTTAAAATAGTGACGCCATCCTTCTCTATCAAAGCCCTTAACACACAGTCACGAGGACCCAGAACTCAAAAGGTAGAGGTAACATAAACAGACACTGAAGGTAACATTAAAGATAAGTTTTTGAATAAAATTTTCAGAGTAGGAATGGAACATGCTCAAATATATTATTAGATTTGTTTAAGACATTTTCAAACACTGTACTACTTGATCAGAGTACTAAATCCTGACAGATATATAAGCACCACGAGGTTAAGGATTTTAATATGCTTTGTTCATTGATTTCCCAACCCCTCCCCACCACAGTCAGAATTGAGCCTAGAGCATAGTAGGCACTTAGTAACTATTTAAATGAATGATTAATGAAATTGTTATTTAATTCAACATATAGTATTGTCAGAAATTATTAAATTCATTTTAATAGCTCCTAGAGTACAATTCTTTGCACAAAATAAGAGTTAAAAAAAGACTTAATAAGTATTTATTGAAAGAATTAATTCATATAATTTACATTATTTGTACATTTTTTTAGCTACGGAATATTGTAGAATGTTATTTGCCTATGGAGGTACTAAAGAAGATGAACTTACTTTTAAAGAAGGAGGGCCGGGCTGGTGTGGCTCAGTGGTTGAGCATCGACCCATGAATTAGGACGTCATGGTTCGATTCCTGGTCAGGGCACATGCCCGGGTTGCAGGCTCAATCCCCAGTAGGAGGTGTGCAGGAGGTAGCCAATCAATGATTCTCTCTCATCATTTTTGTTTCTACATCTCTCTCCCTCTACCATCCTCTCTGAAATCAATACAAATTATATTTAAAAAAATAAAGAGGGAGAGATGTAAGATATTTCTCATTTTTCACTGAATCATGTAATTTATTCCCAGAAATATTTATCAATATTCTTACATTCCCCCAAGAATGTAGCTCTAGAAGACTTTGTCTTGTTTATTTCTATGCCCTGAAAACCTGGCACATAGTAAGTGCTCAGAAAGTTATTTTCTTTTTAGGAAATTTTTTATTGTCTATATTTATTATAATGGATATATTAGGAATTATTTTTACAATCATGTTGTATTTTTTTTCTCTTACCCTAACCTTCTCCAGGTTTCTGTTATCACTTCATTTTCTACCTCATTCCATTCCCCCCTCTACTTACTGTTTGTTGTAGTGTTTATAACATAAAAAAACAAATAAAAGTAAATAAATGTCCCTCAAGATGTAAAAGGTTGTGAGACTTCATACTGTGGGAAATGGTGCAGCTATTTAAAAGAATGAGGTAGTTTTATAACTAGGAATAAATTAGGGCAAAAGAAAAAGAAAACCCAGTAGTATTGGGGTGTGGGCAGAATCCTATGATTACTATTTGTAATAGAGTAGAATTAGAAATATTTTGTTTTTGCTGTAATCCTATCAAATAGTTTTTCAAATTACTTCCTATTGTTTTAAATTAATGATCAGATTATTCTGTGTATGAAACTTTTAATATTCATACAATTTGGACTAATTTTTCAAGGAAAGATGGCATTTGAAAGAAATAGGAGATCCTGTTAATTTCTAAAGCAAATGAATAATGGGATAAGATCCAAGATGGCAACGGAATAGGTGGAAACTACACTCATCTTATTCTAGAACCAAATTGAAATTACACCTGAATTATAAAACAACCATCCTGAATAACCAACTGAAGACTAGCTGAAGAGAAGTCTTATTACCAAGGACTTACTGAAGGAGCCACATCAAGACTGGTAGGAAGGGCGAAGATGTGAAAAGGGAAAAACCCGCTCCCAAAGGCTGTGGCTAAGGTTCCAGAGGAATATCTGCTAAGGTTCCGCCTGAGAAGTGTAGGGTCTAAACCCCAAGGCAGCATGGCTGGTATGGCTTAGTGGTTGAGCGTCGACCCATGCACCAAGAGGTCACCAGTTCAATCCCCAGTCAGGGCATATGCCTGAGTTGCGGGCTTGATCCCCAGCAGGGGTCTTGCAGGAGGCAGCTGATCAATTTTGATGTTTCTCTCTCATTGATATTTCTATCTCTCTTGCTCCTCCTTTCCTTTCTCTCTAAAGATCAATAAAACATATTTTAAAAAAGAGAAAAGCTGATGCAATTATTTAAAACTAATAATAAAATAGAAATAAACCCCAAGGCAGGCTCCCCAGTCCAGAGTACCAAAGCTGGGAAGAGCTGCCCACATAACATCTGGCTTTGAAAAGCAGCGGGGTTCTGTCCTCTAGAAAGATGGCTAGAGACACAGGCACCCTCTTAAAAGGCCAAAGCACAAAATTTTAATCACAGTCACTCACCCTGGGCTCCAGTGGAGGGAGGGAAAGCAGACTAGAATCCCATGAGGAGAGTCTGGGGTTTGTGGCTCTGAGGAGAGAGAGCTTGAGGGCCACCCATCAGGATCCCTGTGCTGAGTCATTCTCCAATGCCGCAGTCGTCATCTTTCTTAGGTGGAGCACTCCCCTCTGTGTGGCATTAGCCTGGGGGAAAGCAGTAGCCCCACCCTCTAGACTCCTTTTCACCTCACCCTGTGTAGATTATGCCCAGCTGAGGAGTACAGCCAGAGGCTCTTCCAGTGACTGAGCCTAACAAGCAACTGGCAGATGGACCCAGGTAGAGGCAGATCTCAGGGTGCTTTGGTACTATTTCTGACCTGCTCCTGGGCCCTATGCTGTTAAAAGCTAGCACTGGTGAGCAGCTTACTCCTTCCTGAGTGCATCCATGCCCAGCAGAGGCAGCCACAAACTGTGGAACGCTGGTAGCTCCAAACAGGATGACCAGGGCAAGCCACAGGCAGTGTGTCAGTCATAGCAGATTGACCCAATACATAGGAACAAACACAAAGAGGCAGCCAACATGGGGAGACAAAGAACCCACAAATGAGAGAAAAGAAGAAATCTCCAGAAAAAAAGAACTAAATGAGATTGAGGCAAGCAACCTATCAGACATAGAGTTCCAAGCAATGATTATAAAGGTGCTTAAGGAACTTAGTGCAAATTACAACAGCATGAAAAGAGAAATAGAGGCCATGAACAAGAACCAGACAGAAATGAAGAATGTTATATCTGACATGAAGAACAACTGGAAGGTATTAAAAGTAGATTGGATGAAGCAGAGGACCGAATCGTGATTTGGAAGATAAGGTAGAAATAAATACCCAATTAGAGCAGCCAATAGAAAAAAGAATTAAAAAGCAGGGAGATAGCTTAATGAAACATAACAACATCCGCATTACAGGAATACCAGAAGGGAAGGAACAGATGAACAAGAAACAGAGGACCTGTTTAAAGAAATAATGACAGAAAAATACTTCAACCTGGTGAAGGAAAATGTCACACAAGTTCAGGAAGCACAGAGAATCCCAGTCAAGAGGACCCCAAAGAGACCCACATCTAGACACATTATAATTAAAATGGAAAATGTTAAAGACAAAGAAAGAATTTTAAAGGCAGCAAGAGAGAGACAGAAAATTAGCTACAAAGGAGTTCCCATTAGAATTTCAACTGACTTCTCAAGAGAAACAGAAACACTTCAGGCCAGAAGGGAGTGGCATGAAGTACTCAAAGTAATGAAAAGCAAGGGCCTAAATCTAAAACTACTGTATTCAGCAAAGCTATCATTTAAAATTGAAGGGGAAATAAAAAGCTTTCCATACAAAAGGTTAAAGAAGTACATTACTACCAAACCAGCAATGCAAGAAATGTTAAGGGGACTGCTTTCAGAAGAAGAAAATGAGAGAGAGATCATAGGCATAAAGAAAATAAAAATGGCAATAAATAAATACCTATCAATAATACCCTTAAACATAAATGGATTAAGTGCTCCAAAGACATAGGGTGACTGACTGGATAAGAAAACATTGCCTATATATATGTTGTCTACAAGAGACCTATCTCAGAACAAAAGCTATACATAGACTGAGAGTGAAGGAATGGAAAAATATATTCCATGGAAATGGAAAGAAAAAGAAATGGAGTAGCAATACTCATATCAAACAAAATAGACTTCAAAAAAAGGCCATAATAAAGAAGGCCACTTCATAATACTAAAGGGGATGATTCAATAAGAAAATATAACACTTGTAAACATATATGCACCCAATATAGGAGCACCCAAGTACATTAAAAAACTCTTGATGGACTTTAAGGGAGAGATTGACAGCAATACAGTCATAGTGGGGGACTTTAACACCCCACTGACATCACTGGATAGATAAAAAATTAAGGAAACAGAGGCCTTAAAATGACACACTAGATCAGATGGATCTAACCGATATTTACAGAACATTTTGCCCCAAACAACAGAATATATATTCTTCTCAAGTGCACATGGAACATTCCCAAAGATAGACCACATATTAGGGCACAAAATAAGTCTATACAAATTCAAGAAGATTGATATAATACTAAACATCTTCTTGGGTCACAATGGCATGAAGTTAGAAATCAACTAAGGAAAAAAAAACCTCAAAAACACTCAAATACAGGGAGGCTAAATAGCATGTTATTAAACAATGAGTGGGTTACCAATGAGATCAATCAAGAAATTAAAAACTTCCTGGAAACAAATGAAAATGAACACACACCACCCAAAACCTATGGGACAGAGCAAAAGCAGTCCTGAGAGGGAAGTTCATAGCACTACAGGCCTATATCAAGAAAGAAGAAAAAGGACTAATAAACTAACCCTACAACTAAATGAGTTAGAAAGAGAACTGCAAGAAAAGCCCAGAGGAAGTAGAAGGAAGGAAATAAATAAAGATCAGAGTGGAAATAAATGACATAGAGAAAAAAAAAACAACACAAAAAAAACCCCAAACAGTACAAAAGATGAATATTTCCAAGGTCTAGTTCTTTGAAAAGATAAACAAGACTGATGAACCCCTAGCCAGACTCATCAAGAAACAAAGAAAGAGGGTCCAAATAAATAAAATCAGATATGAAAGAGGTGATATAACAATGGACACCACAGAAATACAAAGGATTGTAAGCAAATACTATGAACACTAAATGCCAACAAACAGGACAACCTGGTGAAATGGACAGATTCGTTGAAACATACAATCTTCCAAAACTCAGGAAGAATCAGAAAACCTGAGTAAGCCAATAACAACTGATAAAATTGAAGCAGTAATTAAACTTCCAGCAAACAAAAGTCCTGGACCAGATGGCTTTACCGGTAAATTTTACCAAACATTCAAAAAAGAACTAACACCTATCCTCTTCAAACTATTCCAAAAACAATTTCAAGAGTAACACTTCCAAGCTCTTTTTACAAAGCCAGCATTATCCTAATTCCAACACTAAATAAATACACTACAAAGAAAGAAAATTATAGGCCAATATCCTGATGGACACAGATGCTAAAATCCTCAACAAAATATTAGCAAATTGGATCCAACAATACATTAAAAAGATCAGATACCATGACCAAGTGGTATTTATTCCAGAGATGCAAGGCTGGTACAATATTGTCAAATTAATAAATGTGATACACCACACAAAAAAATTGAAAGATAAAAACCACATGATCATATCAATAGATGCAGAAAAAGCATTCGACAAAATCCAGCACCCTTTTTTGATAAAAGTGGGAATAAAGGGATCATACCACAACATAATAAAGGCATTTATGACAAACCTATAGCCAACATAATACTCAATGGGCAAAAACTGAAAGCATTTCCCTTAAGAACAGGAACAAGACAGGGATGTCCGCTTTCACCACTCTTATTCAACACTAGAGGCCCGGTGCATGAAAATTCATGCACTGGAGGGGGTGGTCCCTCAGCCTGGCCTGCCCCCCTCACCGTTGGGGAGCCCTCAGGGGGCGGGAGGCGACCCGGCAATCGGGAAGGCGACGCCCCCATCACAACTCTGCTGCTGGCTCTGCCAGCAGCACAAGCCTCAGCCGGCCCTGGTTACCTGAGCCTTGGGCAGCCCTGGGTGGCTGGGCAGCCGCCATCAGAGGCTTGCCTGTGCCTCAGGCCGGCCCTGGGTGGCTGGGGGGCTGAGGGGACTGGAGGACTCCAAAGGCAGGCGCGCAAGGCTGAGGGGACTGGGTGCCGTTATCTTGTGGCTGTGGGCACCGCCATTTTTGAGGGTGTGGTGGTCAATTAGCATATTAGATAGGATAGTACTGGGAGTCCTAGCCACAGCTATCAGACAAGAAAAAGAGGTAAAAGGCATCCAAATTGGAAAGGAGAAGTAAAACTGTCATTATTCACAGATGACATTATATTGTACATAGAAAACCCTAAAGGCTCTACCAGGAAACTACTAAACTTAATAAATTAATTCAGCAAGGTAGCAGGATACAAAAATCAACATCCACAAATCAATGGCATTTTTATACACCAATAATGAATTCTCAGAGAAACGAAAAAAGCAATCCCATTGCAACAACAACAACAACAAAAATAAGATACCTAGGAATAAACTTAACCAAAGAGGTAAAAGACCTGTACTTGGAAAACTATAGGACATTGAAAAAAGGAATAGAGGAAGATACAAACAAATGGAAGCATATGCCATGTTCATGGATTGGAAGAATTAACATCATTAAAATGTCTATACTACCCAAAGTAATCTACATATCCAATGCATTCCCTATTAAAATACCAATGGCAAATATCACAAAGCTAGAACAAATACTTCAAAAATTTATATGGAGCCATAAAAGACCCCAAATAGCTGCAGCAATCTAGAGAAAGAAGAATGAACTAAAAGGGATCACAATACCAGATATCTAACTATACTACAAAGCCATTATAACCAAAACAGCCAGGTACTGGCACAAGGACAGGCATATAGACCAATGGATCAGAACAAAGACCCCAGAAATTGACCCACACCATTATGGTCAACTAATATTTGACTGCTGGAGGCTAATTCCAGCAGGTCATAAATGCAAGAAGTTCATGAAAAGGTTGATGGAACCTTGAGGCTTCAGCAGGGCTGAAGATACATACTATTGCCTGCTGGAGTAGCCAAAAGCATTTCCCCAAACCTAAAGATTTGCATATATTTTTGCCTGCTACTGAGAGAGTGGAAGGCAGTTCCCCCTAACTGACAATGCCTACTGTACACCAAACCTTACCTTTTGATATGTATATCTGCTTTGCTTTAGGGCAATTTGTGTTAATAAAGAGCCCTGGGTCCAGAGATTCAGAGAACGTGGTTACTGAAGCTAGGTCTCCTCTGGCTCCCCAAAATGCCTTCCAAATTTATATTTCATGTCTAGTCTCTTTATTAATTTACATGCAGCCCTTCTCCAGATTCCTGAACCCTTCTAGATGCTGAGAAACACCCCAGCATTTGACAAAGGAGGCAAGAACATACAATGGAGTAAAGACAATCTCTTCAACAAATGGTGCCGGGAAAACTGGACAGACACATGCAAAAAGATGAAACTAGACCACCATCTTACACCATGCACAAGAATAAACTCAGGGTGGATAAAAGACTTAAATGTAAGGCATCCTATTTAATAAAGAGGGAATATGCTAGTTGACTCTCATGCCGTCGCAATGATGGCGGCGCCCACAACCCAATAAGGAGGGGAATATGCTAAATTGACTGCCCCGCCCTCAAAGATGGCAGCGCCCACAGCCCAATAAGGAGGGAATATGCTAATTGACTGCCCCACCCTCAAAGATGTCAGTGCCCACAGCCACAAGATGGCGGCGCCCAGTCCCCTCAGCCCCGTGCGTCTGCCCAGGGCCGCCCGAGGCTCAGGTAACCAGGGCTGGCCGAAGCTTGCGCTGCCGGCAGTGGCAGCAGCAGAGGTGTGATGGGGGTGTTGCCTTCCCCTGATCGCTGGGTCACCTCCCGCCCCTGAGGGCTGCCGGACTGTGAGAGGGGGCAGGCCAGGCTGAGGGATCCCCCTCCAGTGCATGAATTTTCATGCACTGGGCCTCTATATATATAAAAGGCTAAGCAACTGGCCGGCCAGCCTACCGGTCAACGTGCACTGGCCACCAGGGGGCAGATGCTCAATGCAGGAGCTGCCAAGTAACAGCAACTTTGCAGAGTGCCCTCTCACACTCCAGGACCCCTCGGGGATGTTGGACTGTCAGTTTTGGCCTGATACCCGCAGGCCAGGCTGAGAGACCCCATCTGCTAGAAGGACCCCGCTCACACCGCAGACACCCTTCAAGCCCCAGTGCTGCCCCAGGTGCAGCTGGCCTGGGAGGGACCACGGGAGGTTGGCTCCAGGGCGTGTCTGGCCTGTCTCACCCAGTCCCGCCCCATTGGCCACCTTCTAATTTATTTCCTTTCAATGTACATGAATCCGTGCACTGGGCCTCTAGTAAAACCATAAAAATCTTAGAGGAGAACATTGGCACTAAAATCTCAGACATCTCACCTAGTAATATGTTTACGGATACATCTCCTAGGGCAAAGGAAACTAAGGAGAAAATAAACAAATGGGACAACATCAAAATAAAAAGCTTTTGCACAGCAAAAGAAACCACCATCAAACTAAAAAGTGAACCTGCTGCATGGGAGAACATATTTGTCAATGATACATCTGATAAGGGGTTAATATCCAAAATATATAAAGTGCTCATACAACTTAACAAAAGGAAGACAAACAATTCAATTAAAAAATGGGCCAAAGACCTGAATAGACATTTCTCCAAAGAGGACATACAAATGGCCAAAAGACACATGAAGAAATGCACAAAGTCACTGATCATCAGAGAAATGCATATTAAAACCACAATGAGATATCACCTGACACCTGTCAGAATGGCTATCATCAACAAATCAACAAACAAGGGCTGGTGGAGAAAAAGGAACCCTAGTGCACTGCTGGTGGGAATGCAGATTGGTGCAGACACTGTGGAAAACAGTTTGGAGTTTCATCAAAAAATTAAAAATGGAACTTCTGTTTGACCCAGCAATCACACTTCTGGGACTATATCCCCAAAACCCCAATAAACCAATCAGAAAGAACGTGCACCCCTATGCTCATAGCAGTGTTATTTACAATAGATAATATTTGGAAACAGCCCAAGTGCCCATCAGGAGATGAATAAATAAAAAAGCTGTGGGACATTTACACTATGGAATACTATGCAGCTATAAAAAAGAGGGATCTCTTACCCTTTGGGACAGCATGGATGGACCTGGAAATAAGCCAAACTAAGAAAGACAAATATCACATGATCTCACTTATTTGTGGAATCTAATGAACAAAATGAATTGACCAATAAAATAAGACCCGAAGCAGGGAGGCATGAAACAGACTCACATACCTCGATGTGGACTTTGGGGGGGATGAGAAGTGATAAACCAAAGACCTTATATACTTACTAGAGGCCCAGTACATGAAATTTGTGCACGGATGCGGTTCCTAGGCCTGGCTGGTGATCCAAGCGCGAGGGTTTGGTGTGGAAGGGCAGGTCCCAGCTGACCTCTGGGCCCTGGGCAGCACCTGGGCCCCTGGGCTCCCATGCACCCCCCTCCACCTGAATCATCGGGCCCCCACCCAGCTCCCTCAGCGCTTGGGAGCTGGGCAGCAGCCCCAACCCCGCCACCGCTGCTGGTCACTGTCTGCAGGGTGATCAGCAGGGCGATCGGGCCCTGCTTACACCCGCCTTGGGCCTAGCACTGCCCGCTCACCTGCTCCACCATCCAGCTGCGGTCCGCTCTCGTCAGGGCCCATCAGGGCCAGCAGTGCCTCCACTGCCACCTGCTGCCAGTGCTGCGTTGCCGACACCCACCATATTCCATGCCGCCCCCTGGTGGTTAGTGCATGTCATAGCAAACGGTCAAACTGGTTGAGGGGACAATTTGCATATTAGGCTCTTATTATATAGGATATGCATAGTCCATGGACACGGGCAGGAGGGTAGTGGAGACCTGGGTGGGTGAGTAGGGGCTGGGAGGAGGAGGGGAAAGGGGGGGAATGGGAGATATCTGTAATACTATCAACAATAAAAAATATATTTAAAAATGAATTAAAATATTTTCAATTACAATTGACATTCAATATTATATTAGTTTCAGATGTACAGCACAGTGGTACTATTACCAGTGAGATGATGAGACCTCAGTTCTTGTCCTCTTAAAGGAAAATTTCAATCAAGAGACAAAGTGCAGCAAAGCAAGCAAGAATTTATTGGCTGCAGCAAAACACACTCAGGACAGTGAAACAGGGAAGTTATATAAATGTCTGTTATAGGCAGTAAGTTATATAAATGTAAGATTAGAAGAAGCAACAGGAGAGCCAGGGCTGGGCTGCTTTGCCCACTGACAAGTCAGAGAAAAGGGGGCCTTGGAGACAGGCCACTGCCCACTGCTCCCCTGGTTGCAAGTCTCCTGGGGTCCCTTAGATGGAAGAAGGGGGGAAGGGAATGGTGTGGGTGTGCTCCCTGGGGGAGAGCATGAGCTGGGTCCTCTGTCCTGAGCGTATTTATCTTGCAGGTGGGAATCTTAGGGGAGGCCTCAGGGGAGGGTCTCAATAGACTATTCATCAGCTTTCAGGGGTGCTCTTTCAGGGTCATGATCTCCACTGATTAGTTGGCGCTGGGGCAGGGGGTCATTACTCAATGCAGCTGGTCCTGAGGCAGTCTCAGTGTCCCTTGTCTGGTTGTGCTGCTTTTGGAGCTGCAGTACAACTGAGGCCTAGATGTTATCTTTAGGGAGGAAAAGGTCAGGAGGTCCAAACCGCATGACCAGCAATGTGCTAGGGGAGGACAGGTTACCCTGGCGGTGAGGTTCTTGTTCTTCCAGTTTTGCCCCTTGCTAGGTGAGCGGGCTTTCTGCCCTGGTGAGGTCTGTACCTGGCCCATCGTCCTTGCTCTGCTCATGTCTGTCTAACTGGCTATAACAGACATTTATATAACTTACAAAGTGATTCCCCCCAAATAAATTGTTTTTAAAAGACAGCACATCTCCAAATAGTATGTACAGTGTGATTCTAATGAAGTAAAATAGTGTGTGCGCAGCATTCAGCATAGGTCCCTGTGTCCCAGAGGTGGGAAGACAGGGGTGTGCCGTGCCCACACAGAACTGGGCTTTCCGACTTTAACAGCCGGGACGGTTTTGCCATATTCATCCAGAACTACTTGATGAACAACTTAGACATTTTTTTCAAGTGAAAGTCTCATAGGAAAAATAAACTCCATTCTTCTATCAAATATGAGGTTCTTGCTCCTAGCCCGTTTGGCTCAGTGGTTGGAGTGTCGAACTTCAGACTGAAGAGTCCTGGTTTGATTCTGGTCAAGGGCACGTATCTTGGTTGCAGTTTCAATCCCAGCCCCGTTCTGGGCGCATGTGGGAGGCAACCAATCAATGTGTCTCTCTCACATCGATGTTTCTCTCTCTGTCTCTCCCCCTCCCTTCCACTCTGTCTGAAAATCAATGGGGAAAAATACCCTTGGGTGAGGATTAACAACAACAAAAGTGAGGTTCTGATAGTCAAATATTCTCTCTCTCTGCATTACCTGCATGTCTTACCATGGCTGGCCAGGCCCTCTGTGCTCGCCACCCTCCTGCTGCTGCCCTCTCCTTCCCTCTGCTCTCAAGCCCTGTGCCTTCCCCATGCCCAAGTGTCTTAAAGCTTTCCCACTTAGCTCCCCTCTGTCTGGGACACTCTACATTCTTCTCATCATTCACCTCAGCCCAAATGTCCCCTCCCCAGCAAGTTCTTCGCTGACCACCCAACCAAAGGCAGCTACTCCAGCCCTCAACACATCACCCTGCTCATTGCTCCATAGCACTCACTATCTCGGATTGATTATGTATTACATGTTTATTGCTCATCTCTTCCCTTTAAAGTGTGCGCTTCGTGGGAGCAGAGGCTGTTCTGCACCATCATCCTCCATCCCTGCGACAAAACTAAACCTCGGGACCTCAGAGAAGAAAGGGTCGGCCACTGCACTGGGATATTACCCAGCACTAAAAAGAAATTAGCTCTCACGCCATGAAAAGGCCTGGAGAAAAGTTAAGTGCATATTGTAATGACAGAAGCCAATCTGAAAAGGCCACACACTGTGTGATTCCTGCTATATGACATCTTGGAAAAGGCCAAACTCTGGAGACAGTAAAAAGATCCGTGGTTGCCAGGGTTAAGAGGGAGGTGGGCATGAGTAAGTGGAACAGAGGATTCTTAGGCCAACTCTGTATGATATTATAATGATGGACACATGTCATAATAGATTTTTCAAACCTATAGACTGTGCAACACCAAGAGTGAACCCTAATGTAAACCATGGGCTCTGGGTGATAATGATGTGTCAATGTAGGTTCATCGATTGTAATAAATGCACTGATCTGGTGGGGATGCTGATAACGAGAGAGGCTATACATGAGTGGGGTCAAAGGGTACATGGGAAATCTGTGTGCCTGCTGTTCAATTACACTGTGAACTTAAAGCAGCCCTAAAAAGAAAGCCCAAGTTGTGGAAACGGTTCAAAAGTGTAAGTGGAACATCAAGAAAGGTGATTTGATATTGGGGTTGTTCTGGGAAAGCTAGAGTTCAGGAAAGACTGAGCTCAAGCGTTAGGCGGTGTGTTCCGAATTGGAGTTCCATGTTCTGTGCTCAGACAAGTTAAGCAGGTTCTTGGTTGAGGGACCTAGTGCTCCTCCAGCTCACCTGCCTACGCCGAGTCTCAGGGGAACCGCGTAAGTAGCTGTTTCTGACATTGGATCCAAAACCCATCCTTCACGCCATGTCTTTATTATTAGCTCAGTGCTGGTGTTACCCTGTAGAGAAGCTTTCAATTGTGAAAATTTTTCTCCTCAGAACTAATCCAGCCTAATTTAGTTACTTATTTGGTTGGCCGATTCCAAACTACTAGAATCTAAGTTGTTCCATGAAAAGAGTGTATTTTGTCTTTTATTCACTATCATGTTCCCAGTGTTCAGAGCAGTGCTTGACACATAGTAAATGCTCAATAAATATTTGTTACAAGAATGAGTAAGTGAGCAAATGAATAAACAATTTTTATTCTGTTCGTAAGTCCTCAGTGAAGAGGACAGAAAGGTTGGTACAAGGTGCAGTAGCCCCCCTTTATCCATGGTTTCACTGTCTGTGGTTTCAGTTACCCACAGTCAGCTGTGGTCTGAAAATATGAAATGGAAAATTCCAGAAATAAACAACTCGTAAGTTTTAAATTGCATGAGTTGCATGATGGAATCTCACCTGAGCTGTGAATCCTCCTTTTGTTCAGCATATTTACACTGTAGGTACAGTACAATAAGATACTGTGAGTGAGAGAGACAGACCACATTCACATAACATTTATCACGGTATATTGTTATAATTGCTCCATTTTGTTATTGCTAATTTCTTACTCTGCTTAATTTATAAATTAAGCTTTATCACAAATATGTATACATAGAAAAAAAACAAAGTATGTATAGGGTTCAGTATATACAGGCATCCACTTGGAACGTATTCCCCATAGATAAGGGAAACTACTGGAAACCAAATTCTGATCTACGTGGTTCATACTTCTGGGCTATTTGTGTCATATTTATTCTCACTGCTGGTTTTCCCAATGGATTTTTTTTTTCTGGATGGAGAAGTTGGAGGAATTAATAAAATGAAGCAGGAGTGCCCTAACTGGTTTGGCTCAGTGGATAGAGCGTCGGCCTGCGGACTGAAGGGTCCCAGGTCAAGGGCATGTACCTTGGTTGTGGGCACATCCCCAGTTGGGGGGAGTGCCGGAGGCAGCTGATCGATGTTTCTCTCTCATCGATGTTTCTGACTCTCTGTCCCTCTCCCTTCCTCTCTGTAAAAGATAAATAAAATATATTTTAAAAGAAAATGAAGCAGGAGTGAAGGCTTGGGTTCCGATCCCACTTTATCGGTGATAATAACTAACATTTGTATTGCAATTTTCTTCCAAATGTTATTGCATGTGGTTCTCAAACTGTCACTGTGAGGCAGATGTTAATGCCTCATTTTCAGGTGAAGAGGCAGGCTTGGAGAGACTCTCCCAGTGTCACGTGGGTAGGATTAGAGCAGCCTTGCTAAAAGCCTGGTTTACCATGTCCAAGTCCATGTTCTTCTCT
>NW_005871346.1:688157-690604 GCF_000147115.1 Myotis lucifugus | reverse complement strand
TGGGCCTCAGCCCCTCCCTCACCCCACCCGCCCCATCTGGAGGATGTCCAGGTGATCTGAGATCCCTCCCCAAATTTCAATGCCTCCCTCACAGATTTTAAGAACTGCTATAGCTTTAAAAAGTACTAAAATAATGAGATTTTCTTTCTACTTGTAATTGCATAGCTCTTTCAAAATATGATTTAGATACTCAAAAGTAAATTATAAAAAATGTCCTTTCTTTTCAAGTAATGCCTAGAAACAGAGTACCTTGAAAAAGAGTTGGTTTTGTTAAGCACAGGACCCTCAGAAAGGTCTTTTTGTTCTTAATGTCATGAGAGGATTTTTCTCTGAGCTTATTTCAAAACTAAAGATATGGAAGAAAATATAGCAACTTTTAAAGATATGAAGCCATGTAGAGCAGAATAAAAATAAATATGAAATATTTAACCACCAAGTAGCTAGATAAATAAACCTTTCCAAAAGAAAGGCCAAGCTGGGCTTCATTTACCTGGAAACCGCTTTGCGAGCAGTGTGTGCTCCTCACCGGGAGCTGCCTCGGGCCACGGGCCAGCACAGCGGCCTGGCCTTTCGCACCGTCCGGCTTCTTTGGTGGCCATATAGAAAACCCTGCTTTCAGTGTCTCATGAAACACTTTACACAGAAAACTTTTTGCGGTCTTTTGGGAGTTTTATTTTGCTAAAAAGTAGAATTCACATGGCAAGAAAAATCAAAACAAAAACCATGCCAAATAGTTTTGTGCACACTTCTAACACACTACATTCCATTTCTGAAATCTTAAAATTAAAAAAGAAATCCCAAAGCAAAAGTATGTGTGTTGAAAAGTTAACATTAGAAAAGCTAGGTTCCTAACCCCAACACTGCAAGCCCAAGTCACTCTGTTGCAAAGAGTCAATGTTTATAAATGTTAAATAAATGTGAACAATACGGAGACAGAAACTGCAGATCCAAAGTGTACTCCACGCCACGAACTATTACAAATTGTGTTCGGTGTTGTAGGCCAGCCATGATGTTAACCTGAAATAGATACGGCCTTCACACTGAGGCGACACAAACTCACAAACACGAAGAAACCTGCTCAAAACTACTCCTTTCCCTGCTGCCCTAAAAAACATTTTGTTTTGGGTTCTGATAAATAAAAGAGTTCCTCAGAATCCACACTAGCTCTGAGCTGTAGAAACACCGATTCAATAAAGGACTATGAAGTTCTCCTTTGAGATATTTCACTTTTCAGTGATCACACACTTTTTAATCATCACACGTGGGGTGTGTGTGTGTGTGTGTACCATTTTAAAAGATATTTTTGAGAACAATTCTAGGGAACTTTTTCCTTTCCTCATGACCATCCCTGATAATTTGTTTTGTTTTATTTTGCTTTGTTTTGTTTTAGAGAAAGCTGCCTAGAGCCTTTCTGTACAGTCTGCAACCTCCTTGTCCCTGTGTCTTTGAACTTTCCAAAAATAACAGAATGTCCAAGGCACTTGTTTGCAGCTCCTGCAGAACCTGCAGGCTCTCCTGCGCCTGGCTCTCTCGCAGCCCCTCGCTGAACAGGGTCTGGCGGGAGCTCGCTCATGCCCCTCCTGGTGCTCCCTGGGGGCTGGGGGTTACCCTGGGAATGAGACACGGGCTTCTTGCGAGGGACACACCTAGCTGCTTCCCTCTCTTGGGAGAAGGGACATATTCGGTAGAAAGTCCCTGGAAGCTCAGTGCTCAGAAGTGTTGTAACGCACTCGCATGAAAGGTTTCGAGTGTGCAGAGAGGCCCACACGGGCGGGGGGGGGGGGGGGAGCGCTAAGCGTCCTGCACACGAGAGAAGCCTCCACTCCAACCGCGCGTGTCGCTGCCCAGAGGGGAGACCAGGTACCGGGTCCAACTCAGCACAAGCTGCCAGATGCCTGCTCAACGCTAGCTATTACTGCTATTTTAAAGAAGTTTAAAGGCCCAAGTCTATTTTAATAAATATTTATAAACAATTGCTTGATCAACCCAGCTCATCCATTTTCAAAACCTGAGCCCCAATGGCCATGAGTGTCAGTCCCTCTTCCTTCCAACACCCGCGCGCGGGCCAGTGTCCCGGGACCGCCCGGGAGGCCGGCGCTGGTGGGAGGCCTGCCCCGCCTGCCTTCCGACTGACGCTGGCAGAGGGGCCTCCCGCCGCCCATCCGCCACCCAGTTCCATCGCCGCCTCCCTCCTTCCCGCGGGCCGGGCCGCCAAGCTGCGGGGGCGGGGCTGAAGGGGCGGGGCTTCGGGACCGGCGGGGCTTCGGGGGCGGGGCTTCGGGACCCGCGGAGCTTCGGGACCCGCGGGGTTGCGGGGGCGGGGCTGCGGGAGTCGCGGGGCTGCGGGGGCGGGGCTTCGGGACCCGCGGGGTTGCGGGGCGGGGCTTCGGGACCCGCGGAGTTGCGGGACGGGGCTGCGGGACCGCGGGGTTGCGGGGCGGGCTCGG
>NW_005871346.1:668711-686941 GCF_000147115.1 Myotis lucifugus | reverse complement strand
ACTATCCAAAAATTAACAAGGAACCAATACTAGTTCATAAGTCAATATCCACAGAGATGGTTAACATCTAAAAAAATACCGTTAGTAAACTAGCAAACACACCATTAAATTATCCTCACTCGCAATGAAAGGAATAAGAAAAGCTCCACAAACACCACTAGAGAACTCTCACTTTAGTAAAAGAAAAAACCAAACAAAGCCCTCAGTAGCTTGTCACCTCTAAGCTTACATACCTCTAGCCAAAGAATGAAAGAAAGTAAGAGTCCGCACCGCTGCCCTGGCCAGTGTTGCTCAGTGGATAGAGCGTCAGCCCGCGGACCAAAAGGTCCCGGGTTCGATTCTGGTCAAGGGCATGTACCTTGGTTGCAGGCTCCCGGCCTGGGCCCTGATCAGGGCTCCTGCAGGAGGCAACCAATCCATGTGTTTCTCCCACATCAGTGTTTCTGTCTTTCCCTCTCTCTTCCACTCTCCCTAAAAATCAATGGGAAAATATCTTCGGGCGAGGATTAACAAAAAACAAAAACAAAACAAACAAAAAAAGTCGGCACTGCCCAATGGGATCCGGCCTCCGTGTGGCAGGTGTACCTGAGAGAAGAATTCTTAGAGGAAGGGAAGGGAGGCACCGAGTCGGGTTCTGTGTGCGTTATACCATGAAGGCCGGATGATTGAGAGATTTATGCACATTGTTTGGCAAAGTGCCCGCCTCGTGTTATAGATGTAAGAATGTCCAAACCTGAGAGAAGCTTTATAAAAATGTATTTGAGCCAAACAGAAGATACAACTGAAAGCAAGATCTCAACAGACTTGGAAAAATGCTTCCAGCCCTCCCAGCGTTTAGACTACCAATGGGTAGGCTGGCCCTGGGTGAGCAATAATGCCAATGAGTCAGCGTCAGCTGGGAAGCCACATTGGCTGGGATTGGCCCAGCCTCAGAGAGGGCGCTGAGGGTCCCTAACGGGGAGTAGAACTGGGGACACAACCAGGACACTAACATTGGGTAAAGAAATGCAGGTGGAGTTCCCACATATGGGGAGGCATAAGGATGGGGCAATCACCCTACAGAGATGAACGGGGTCAGTGAGCGTGTGTCCACGCCAAGAGAGTTGGAAAGAAAAGCGGCATCATGAGGGCCCCGTGTGCAAAGCCCTGATGTCACACTTAGGGTCCCACAGACCTGCCAGTGGGCTCTGGAAGACATGACCTGAAAGTGTCTGAAAACATCCCAGGCGGATACAGTCATGTTGAGTGTAACCAGGCTCCTGTGGTGGCCTCAAGCTGCTGATGACAGTTTGGAGCCAAGTCCAAGAAGGTGGCACTCAAGATCCAACTGGAGATAGGTTTCATGGAGACAGAAAGACAGTTCTGGAGTGAGTTGGCCAGGAGATGCCTGCCAACCCTGCATGGTCTGCGACAGTGCTGGCTGCTGGTGAGAACTCTGGGATGAGTCAGGCTGGACAAGGAGTTGGGGGGACTGAAGACCAAAGATGAGGCAGGGCCAGAACCTCAGAGGTGGCTCCCTTATGAGATGAGGCTGAGAACAGGATTTGTCATAGCGAGGTTGTGCTCAGTGTCTTGGGCCAGGAGGCTGCAGGCAGGATGCATGGTGGCTTCATGGTGGAGGGGGTCTCCAGCCTACTCAGCACTGGCACAGCAGGGATGGCCGCCTCTCCAGCTCCGGGGTCTAGGAGCATCGGGGCCTGGCTGGGAAGGAGTGGTGGCCATGAACAGTGCCGGCTACAGAGTGGAAGGCGATGAAACAGGCCGGGTGCAGCAGCCTCAGCACTGCCCACAGAAGTTATGCCACCAGCGTCCCCTCCTGTTACCCACACTGGTGAGGAAGGGCCAGAAACCAACTAAACTTGGAGGAAACGAGGGGCCAGGAAGACATCCTTCCCCCAGGAAAGTAGGACCCAAATCCTTTCCCTGGAACTCAAGTGCCAAAGGCAGACAGGAGCTGAGCCCTCCCCTTGACCCACGCTGCCTTTTCTGAGCCTTCGTTCTATGTGCGTGGGACTTCAGCAATGCTGTCTGTGCTGCTGTGAATTGCTGGTATTTGCTGCTTTGCTTTCCTTCAAGATTCTAAATTCCCTGAAGGGGAAGTTCTGGAATGCTCTTGCGCTCCCAGACTTGGTTATTGGAATTAGTCTGAAGGATGTGCTCTCCTGAGATATGACTGCAGGAAACACCGTCCTGGTCTTCCTTTCTTACTGTTGTTTTTTTTTTTTAAGTTAAAAGAAAAATATATGCTCATTAAGTGTGATTTGGAAAGAGAACCAAGAAAACCCTCAAAGTTTTCCAATCGAAAGATTGTTTTCCAAAAATTCAAGCCATGTTCCATTTTGATAAACGCTAACAGGACAGTGAGTGCCACACAGGGCTCGTTGCGGGGAGGACGTAATGATTCTCCACGGTGATTCTCCACAGGATGGGATCTGCCTGGTTCCTTTGGGCGGATCCTTTGGGCAGAGCTATGGATCTCTCACACTTGACCAGAACTTATTTGTAATCTCAGTCTGAACAGCCCTAAGCTTTGCTGCTTCTTTGGTTCTCCCTCTGGGACTTGTGCTTGCGATCATGCCTCTCAGCGAAACACAGTGAGCTCAAGGGAGCAGACCCCGCTCACGTTTGCCACGGCTCCCTCTCCATGCAACACAGACCTCTCCTCAGCCTGCCTAGGAGAGGCCTCTGTGCCACTGTCTCCCTGGACCTTCTCCAAGTCTCCTGGGTTCTTGCAGAAGTTGGGGAATCAGACGTGTAGGCAGCATCTTAGGATCAGACAAGCCACAGCTGGAGTGTAAGGGTCAGAGAGCCATATTCTGTGCCTTGCTGAACTGGGGACAGCCCCAAAGTCAGCATATTTATATCATTGTCCCTCTTCTCTTTGGAGTGCAGGCCCTGATGTATTTAAAAGACTATAAAAGGCAACTAGAGAATGTGTTCAAAGATCTGGAAAATCAGTGTCTCCGCCCCCCCCCCCCCATTTCATTTGTTGAAGTCCCAACCCCCAGCTCACCCGGCATAGGGACCCAGCAGGGATCTCAGTGGAAACAGGGTCTTTGCAGATGTGATGAAGATGGAAGTTAAGAAGGGGGCACACTGGAGTGAGGTGGGCCCTTACTCCAATGCGGCCAGTGTCCTTTTCAGAGGAGCAGCACACAGAGCCAGACACACACAGAGGAGAATGCCATGTGAAGACAGACACACGGAGGGCAAACAGTCATGTGACGATGGAGTCGGAGACTAGAGTTACGCAGTTAGAGGCCAAGAAACAGCGAGGACTGCAGGCAGAAACCAGGAGCTCGGGGAGAGAGCGCGGCCCTGCTGACACCTTGAATTTGGACTTCTAGCCCCCAGCACTGTGAGAGAATACGTTTCTGTTGGTTGAGCCATTACTTTATGGTACTTTGTTATTGCAGGCCTAGCAGACTGCTACACAGAGGGAATACAGTGCACCCCACTACTTTGAGGGGGCAGTATAGAAATGAATTGTAAAACCTGAAGTGTATAGCAGTAAACTTTATGACTTGGGTTGTCCTATGTCATAAGTTTATAAAAACGCTTCAAGTTTAAACTATACACATCTTTCACACATCCCCGAAATTTACCTTGATCAGCTCTGGTAAAAAGAAAAAAATAGTAGTGGCACATTAACTTTCCCAAATTAAGTTGGCTATTCCCTAACTTTAAATGTCAGAATGTAAATGTCAGCAGGCTCATTGCCGAGTCCCCTCCCCAACCCAAAGCCCGTGGGAAGAAAATGCCAATCTCCCTGATAAATATGACCAGGCTGTTTAGCAGAAATACATCACACGTGGTTAGTAGTTAATCTAGGGCTTATCTCCTGGCAACTACACATCAAGAAGAAGACCATTTAGGAAAATGAAATTATATTCAATCCTACTTTCTAAAGGTTGTATCAAAAGAAACTTTATCTCAGCTTTTTATAGGATTAGTCAATAAGCTCCAATCTATCGATCCTAATGAAAATTTAGGGGGGAAACTCTTGAATCACTTCATCATATCTGAAACAACTTACAACTATAGGAAGCATCTGCCTCCTTTAAATCTCAGCGTAAGTCACTGCTCTCACCTACTAAGAACAACGCTGGTGAGGCAGGTCCTGGGCTCTCTGTTGTCCCTAATGAAATGGAGAGTAACAAAGCCATCCTGGTTAATAAAAATTACTAGTAATAAAACTTTGTTCAACTGTGACATATCAAGGCATCATGGTATTTGCCAGCTTTTATAAACAATCAGCATATTAGAAAGCCAGAGTTGGAAGGATGTAGAATGTGGGTCGGGCCCTCTAGGTCCCTCCTGCCCCTCTCAGAAAGCCAGAACGCCATGCTAAACACATACTGCACAAATGAAGCAGGTGTCGTGCCAGGTGTGGCCCAGGGCTTCGATGAACTTGTCACCGGCCTCCACAGGGAAATCGCAGCCGTGGCACTTGGTGCTGAACAGAGTGATGTAGTCTGAAACGAAAGGCAGAGTGAGGACCCGCAGCCGGCAGCGAGGAGGAGCGTCCCGGCCAGGGCCAGGGCAGTGGGGGAAACCCAACGGGTTACTTGTCATCTTGCAGACGAAACACTCAGTTACAAGATTTATTTTTTCCTTTTCCATTAAGAACTGGAATCGTGCAGGCTGAGGCTTAGTTAGCACCCTGTGCCTGTTTGACTTGCAAGCACTTTCTCAAACTCTCATTCACTTTCTGCAGCTGAGCTTCTCCTCTGTCTCTGTCCCCTCTTATAGCCAGACAGACAGTCACAGAAAAAGGAAAAAATTTCTCAGCAACTCTGCTTATTTCGGAAGAATGAGAGCCCTTAACATTTTTAATAGCTATAGGCTGTTCTTTGCTTGGTCATTCTTCTGTTATTGGGCATTTGTTTTAATAGCAAATTTTCACTACTGGAAACAATAATTGAGCTACTTTGTTGGGACATGTACCCTTTCCCCCACCGGACCCCCCGCCCCGCCGCCGCCAAGAAGATAATAACAAATATTATTTGTATAATGCTTTATAGTTTACCAAGCATTCTCAGTAGATGACACTATTTACTGATATCTCAGTGTCAAAGTCTTTGTACTCCCAGCTCATTGCCTGGTGCATATATGTGTTGAATGAATGAGTGAATGGATGAATCAATGAATCAATAAATCAATGAAGTTAACCTTTGTGAAATCCCTCGAAGACTGAACTATCATTGTTTTTCTGTTTGGTTTGGTTTGACTTTGTGGCTGAGGAAACGGGATCAAAGAGGGAAGGGCCTCGCCAGAGTCCACGGCTGAGACCCCAGGGCCAGGCCCTGTGCATCTCGGCCACAGGAGCCGGGCTCTGGGACCGGGGCAGCAACCCCACTGCGCACGGGGGCACTCTCCCAGGTTCTCTAGAAAACCCTGACGGCTGCTATGAAGCCTTCGTTTCCCCAGAGCTGTCTCCACAGCGCTGCCCAGTGGCTTTTCCTTTTGGCGGCTTTCTGGACAGTAGCCTGTGGACAGTAGCCGTGGGGGTTATGACTTTGGGTTCTGAAGAAAGAAAAAGCCGGGTTCAAATCCCAGCTTTATTAAGGAATTGTTCAAACCTGAGGTAAGTTGCCTGACTTCTCAGTGCCTCTACTTTCTCATCTATCTAGTGGGAATAACTACAGCACCTAACTCGTGGCGTTGTTATAAGAATAAGTAAGATCATGTATGTGAAGGACTTGGCACAAAGCCTCAAAATGTTGGCTCTTATTTTGAGTGTCTTTGTGAGTGATGAGAGGAGGGGAGGGAACTGGTTCCGCTATTAGTCCGCTGCTAGTGCTTCTCTGCGTGTCTTGTTTGATCTTCACAGCAGCTCTGAGAACAAGTATGATTCCCATGTTAAAGACCAGGAGTCTGGCTGCAGAGGTTCCATCACACAGTGGAGGAGCGCGGTGGATTGACCCCGTTCCATGACTTCGGGCTGTCTCCAGTGACCTATCTGCCATTGAGCTTGGTAAGTTCCATCTCTTGCATATTTTCCAATGTATAGTCTCCCTTTTGGGGTTTAATTTAGTTTGACATGCAAATGCTTTTACATATATTGCAGTCTGTCAACCTTGTTTCTGACCAAACATTTAATTTGTTCAGTAGACAGAAATCTATCACCACACCAGAACTAGGAAAACATTATTCTGCTTCCTTCAGGAACACAGCAGGTTCTGGTTCACTCACTGCTCTGTAGGAAGTTATCAATGTGGGATGAGAAACAGGGCTATAGGCCACCATCTCCAAACCCTGCACCCACTCCTAACTTCTCTCTTCTTACTCCCCATTGGTCTCCAGATGCCCTGGGCTCTGTCCTCCACCTCCACGCCTCTGCATGGACCAGGACCAGGCTTGGAACACCCGCCTCACTTTGTCTGCCTGGACCCCTGACATTCTTTGGGCCATGCCTTCCTTTTGGGGAGTCGTCATCCCCAAACCCGCCAAGAAATATGAGATGGCCTTCTGGAGGCTTCTCCTGGGCTTCCCTTCCTATTCACTCACTCATTCATTCATTCATTCATCTCTTAACTGTCCACTGATGTGTTGGCATCTCATAGATGATAGGTCTTCTTGAGGTGTTCGAGCGCAGAGCTCCCCCGCCCCATGCTCAGCATTTTGCACAAGAACTGGCACACATTTGATGGATAAATGGTTCAAAAAAACCTTATTAAATAGTAATTCCTTCTCTTGTGAAACCAATGATTTTTCATAGATTAATCTCTTAAAATAGCTTGATTTTATTTTTGGGGTGTTTAGTCTATACTATTGATTGATTTTTCTGTTTTAAACTTAATTCTGTATGACCTGGAGAACTGCTAATTTGCTTTAAAATTTGGTAGCACTTGCCTAGCCGATGTAGCTCAGAGGCAACCAGTTTGATTCCAGGTCAGGGCACAGGCCCAGGTTTCGGGCTCAATCCCCTCTGAGGGGCATGCAGGAGGCAGCTGATTGATGATGTTTCACTCTTGTCAATGTTTCTATCTCTCCCCTCTCCTTTCCTCTCTCTAAAAAAAAAAAAAAATCAATAAAAACATATTTTTTAAAACATTGTAGCACAGATCTGACCCTAATACATTTTTTAAAAAGCTGATATTTTCCTCATTTATACTACAAAAGCAGAACATAATCCATATGAATTAGCTTATACATGGGCCTTCCCCCAGAAGCATAATCTAGTTCCTCATTTATTAGGTTGTTACAATATTCTTTGACTAACTCTCATCTGCCCCAACCTGAATTCATACCCTGTATTTAATGGGCTTATTGCTATTGTAAAAGGATTTCCATCCATCAAATCACATGCTCTGAGTTGAAAAATGGTTTAGTGCTTTATCAGACAATGGTTCTCACACGTCAGAATCATCTGGAGGTTCATTAAAGCACAGATTGCCAAGGACTGTAAGAAAATACTATGAACTATATGCCGACAAGCGGACAACCTGGTTGAAATGGACAAACTCCTAGAAAATACAATCTTGTAAAACTGAATCAGGAAGAATCAGAAAACTTGAATAGGCTGATAACTACTGATGAAATTAAAGCAGTAATCAAAAAACTCCCAGCAATCAAAAGCCCAGGTCCGGATGGCTTCACAAGGGAGTTTTACCAAACATTTAAAGGAGAACTAACACCAATACTCCTCAAACTATTACAAAAAAATTCAAGAGGAAAGAACATTTCCAAGCTCTCTTTGTCCTAATTCCAAAACCAGGTAAAGACACTACAAAGAAAGAGAATTACAGGCCAATATTCCTAATGAACATAGATGCTAAAATCCTCAACAAAATAATAACAAATCGCTTCCAGCAATATATTAAAAAGATCATACCCCATGACCAAGTGGGATTTATTCCAGGGATGCAAGGCTGGTACAATATTTGCAAATCAAAAAACGTGATACATCACATGAACAAACTGAAAGACAAAAATCACACAATTATATCAATAGACATAGGAAAAGCATTTGACAAAATCCAACACCCATTTTTGATAAAAGCTCTCAGCAAACTTGGAATAGAGGGAGCATACCTCAACATAATAAAGATCATATATGACAAACCTACAACCAACATCATACTCAATGGGCAAAAACTAAAAGCATTTCCCCTAAGAACAGGAACAAGACAGGGACGTCTGCTTTCACCACTCTTATTCAACACTAGAGGCCCAGTGCATGGAATTCGTGCATGGGGGGGTATCCCTCAGCCCGGCCTTTACCCTCTCCAATCTGGGACCCCTCGGGGGACATCCCCCTCATAATCCGGGACTTCTGGCTCCTAACCATTCCCTTGCCGTCCTGATCCTCCCCTAACCACGCCCATGCCTGCCTGATTGCCGCCTAACTGCTCCCCTGCCAGCCTGATTGCCCCCAACTGCCCTCCCCTGCCAGCTTGATCACCCCAACTGCCTTCCTGTGCCGACCTGATCGCCCCCTAACTGTCCTCCCCTGCTGGCCTGATTGCCCCTAACTGCCCTCCCCTGCTGGCCTGATCACCCCCAACTGCCCTCTCCTGCCGGCCTGATTGCCCCCTAACTGCTTGTTCCCCCGCACCAGCCTGATCTCGCCCCTAACTACTTGTTCCCCCACACCAGCCTAATCTTGTCCCTAACTGCTTGCTCCCTTGCCAGCCTGATTGCCCCTAACAGCCCCTGCCTCGGCCCCTGCCACCGTGGCTTTGTCCGGAAGGAAGTCGGACTTTGGGAAGATGTCTGGTTGATCTGGTCTAATTAGCATATTACCCTTTTATTAGTATAGATAGCACTGGAAGTCCTAGCCACAGCAATCAGACAAGAAAAAGAAATAAAAGGCATCCAAATTGGAAAGGAGGATGTAAAACTCATTATTCGCAGATAACATGATATTGTACACAGAAAACCCTAAGGACCACCAAAAAAACTATTAGATTTAATAAATCAATTTGGCAATATAGCAGGATAAAAAATTAACACCCAGAAATCAATGGCATTTTGATACACCAATAGTGAACTCACAGAAACTAAAAAACAATCCCATTGACCACTGCAACAACACAGTTAAGATACTAGGAATAACTTAACCCAGGAGGCAAGAGACCCGCACACATTGCTGGCCCCACCCCTCAGAGCTTCTGATTCCACAATGTTGAGGTGGGGCTGGAACCCGCGTTTCTAAAAGGTTCCGGGTGATGTTCAAGTTGCTGGTGGGACTGCACTTGGATCCCCAGACCTAACTGCATATAAAATCACCTGGTCGGGGAGGGCACCCCACGAATTCGGCTTCTGGAGGTTTGGGAATTTATTTTCTCTGTCTCTTTAAAAGTCCCCCAGGTGACGAAGCCCGGCCAGGCCCGGGCAGTGCTCAGGTGCAGGCCAGTCTGGGAGGCCTGACTCACACCTGTCTCACTCACGCGCAAGCTGTTGCACAGAGTGTCAGCTCATTGTTTCAGCAACTGAAATCTCTCTGCGTCCGAGTCCTATCGTTCTGTACCTCCTTCCAAGCTGTTAATAAAAACTATGACGAAGTGCCACAGCGAGATATCACATCACACTCATCAGGATCGTTGCCAGCAAAAATATTTTAAAAATCAGAAAATAACTGTGGGCAAAAATGTAGAGAAATTGTAACCCTGTGCGCTGTTGGTGGGATATACTAGTAAAATGGAGCAACTACTATGGGAAACAGGATGAAGGTTCCTCAAAAAGTGAAAAACAGGACCACCACATGACCCAGCAAGTCCTCTGGGCGTAGACCCAACAGAATTGAAAGCAGGATCCTGAGGGGCCTTCGCACACCTGTGCTCCTAGAGTCAAAAAGTGAAAGCAGCCCCAGGGCCCCTCCGTCATGGAGAGGGGCAGTGGTGAGGGTGGAAATCGATCATTCTTTTCGAAAACCTGAGACACAAAGTGTGATTCATCACAAATTATTAAAGTTGCAATGCTCTTAGTTGACTAATAATAGCAACACACATTTGGAACAATAATACTTAATTACCAGGAATCATCATATGTTCATAAGAAGGAAAAACGCATGTTATCTTCTCCCTTTTACAGATATGGAAAATGAGAACACAGAGTTATTTTTTTTTTAAATATATTTCTTTATTGATTTCAGAGAGGAAGGGAGAAGGAGAGAGAGATAGAAACATCAATGATGAGAGAGAATCACTAATCGGCCGCCTCCTGCACACCCACCACTGGGGATAGAGCCCGCAACCCAGGCATGTGCCCTTGTCCGGAATCGAACCCGGGACCCATCGGTCTGCAGGCTGATGCTCTATCCACTGAGCCAAGCCGGCCAGGGCAGAGACACAGAGTTATTACTTATTAAGTAACTAAGTCATTCAATTAACTTCAGAGCTGGAAAGAGAATTTACCAGTATATATGAATCCAAGAAATTATTTTTATAATTTATTGACAGAGGGGCAAATTTCATTTTGTTTTGCTTTTCCCCTTGAGGGACTGGAATGTTCTCCTTTTCTCATTGTAAAGTAAACTAACTTGCCATGGCTCAGTGGTTGAGTGTGGACCTATGAACGAGGAGGTCACAGTTCAATTCCCAGTCGGAGCACATGCCCGTGTTGCAGGTTCAATCCCCGGGGCGGGGGGCGGGGGTGGGGGTAGGACGTGCAGGAGGCAGGCGATCCATGATTCTCTCTCATCATTGACGTTTCTATCTCTCTCTCCCTCTCCTTTCCTCTCTGAAATCAATAAAAATATATTTTTAAAAAATAATGTAAACTAACTTACTGTGTTTCTCCTTTTCCCTCGAATGTGCCCCCAGCCACTGCGGCTCCGTTCCTCTTCGTAACAGCCCGCTTGCTCTTCCCTCTTCTACTTAGAACTGACTTTCTATTTCTAGTGTCTTATTCATGTTTATGTTGCCTTTGTTGGAACCTGCCTCAAACCCTTTTCTGAAAGAGGCAGGCTGTGAATAAATGAGTGAGCGAGCGAGCGAGTGAGTGAATGGCTAGTTAGCCCGACACCCTCCTCTCTGATAGAGTGCTTTGTCTTCAGAATTTATGACACCTTACTCCAAGTTCCAAGATAGCATACTGCCCTCTGGGAAGCAGAGAAACTCTGCGTTCAGACGGGGAGGAACACTCGGAGCAGGGAGACGGACTATCACGGGTTTGCTTTACACAGGTTCTCTGTTTAATCCTCACGCAATGACGCGAGGCAGGGGCTTAGTTCCCCATTTTACAGATGGGAAAAGTGAGGCTCTGAGGAGCTCAGTAACTCACTCCGGGCTGGACAGTCAGCCTGAGGTGGAGCTTGGAACAGAACCAGCATAAAGTCCAGAGCCAAAGCCTTTTCAGACTAGACTGTTCCGTCTCCAACTCAAAATCATCTGAAGGGTTTCCCACGCTGCTACAAGATGCCAACTTGTGATCCACATAATTGGTGCAGGGAAGGGGGCAGCGGTTGAATGTGTATAAAACAAGCCCCTACCTTGCCCCGCAGCCCCCACCCCTCACCCCCACCCAAGGAAAGCTGCAGCCCAGGGGGCAGGGGAAACAGTGTAGTAAACGGCCTTTGCGTAGTAGTGGCGCGAAGCTGCAACTTGGAGCCTCCGGGTGGTTCCATCCACTGGACCTCTGCAGGCGGTCCCTGTGCTGCCCCTTTCTCCGGGATGGGGGGGAGGAGGTGGGGGTGGGGGGCCCCAGCACAGCAGCCTACCTTTCTCACAGTAGGGCTCCCCGTCTTCCATGTGGAAGAGGCTGTTCCCGAAGGGCTTCTTGCAGGCGGCACAGATGAAGCAGCTGGTGTGCCACGTCTGCCTCAGGGCGTGCATCACCTCCTGCGGGAAGGAGCTCCTTCAGGCCAGGCCGGGAGCCGGTGGAGCACCCCCCCGCCCCCGCAACAGCAGGCCCCGCCCACCGAAAGGCCTGCAGCGGGCTCCTCTCCCGCAGCGCTAGCTGGGCCGGTCTCACGTCACTGTGAGGCTTCACTGGAGGAGGTGCTGCTTGTGGCAGCACTTTTCCCAAAGGGGGGCCCAGGGTCACGGCCACGTGTGGGTGCAGGGAAGGTCGGGGGTGAAGCCATAACTTCTTTGCAGAAGCTCCACCGCCACTGGGAGCTGTGGCCCAGGGAGGTGCTCATCTCTCTCCTCAAGTTCACCGGCTCCCTAGTTCGTTGGTGGCAAACCAACTTCCTTCCAGAACCAGAGTGGAGCTGCCTCGCTGTGAGCAGCCACTTCTCGGCTTTCTCGGAGGAGGGAAGAGGTCGCTTGGGGAAAAGACAAGGCCAGAGGGAAGGATCTGCCCACTTACCCCCATGATCTTGGTGTTGCACTTGGCACAGATCGGGGCAAAGAACTGCTCATAACACCGCTCGCAGTACACGGCGCCCTGCTCCTCCACGAAGCACACGTCTGCCAGGGAGGACTTGCAGTAGGCGCAGTTGAACTCCTCTGGGTGCCAGGAGCGGCCCATGGCTACCAGGAAGGGGCCCCTGGGAAGCAGAGAACAGCACCTACTAAGGAAGCCCCAAAAGCTTGAGGCCAGATCGTTTGAGACCCCCCAACAACCCTGACTTGTGACTGTTCTAATGAAGTCATGGAAAATTCACATAAAGCTCCTTGAAAGGTGTTCCTGTTGCATCCCTTCCCCAGGGACCTGGAAGCCACTCCCACACCTGCAGCAGGGGCGGCTCACACAGGGACAGCCATTCATCTGACAAGAGCAATGAGGTGCTGACGCCGAACACTTATCAAGGCCTTCCTCTCTGCCAGGCACTAGTCAGGCACCAGTGGAGAAGAAGTTGTATCTGTTAACTCCACCCCCCAGCAATCCTACGAAGTAGGTTCTGCTATCAGACCTGCTTCTGGGTAAGGACCCCGAGGCGTGGAGAGGTGACTTGCTCCAGACCAATGGCTGGAAGGGTGGGCCCAGGACACAAACCCGGGAGTCTAGCTCCACTTCAGTAGTTAGAAGAGTGGGACGTTGAGGAAATGTTTTATATTTTCATTCTGTTTTTTCTAATTCTCCTCTGAGGATGTGTTACTTTACTTTTAAATAAAAGTGTATTTTTCATATAGACGTAAATATGCCACCCCTCAGCGCCCGCCAAACACACACCAATACTGTAGACATACTATATTCAAACCAGCACCACCCATCACCGGCTTCTAGGCTTGAAATGACTTGTCTCAGAGTGGCAGGTGCCCCGACGCCCTGAGCGCGCAGGCCTGTCCGTGGACGGCCCCAAAGCTCCCCTAAAGGAAAGCTGGCTCCCAGCCTGCACTGCCAGCAAGCGTGCAGCCAGCAGGCCCCAACCTCCCCACCCACAACTGCTGCTGCCAGGACTGGCCTGAGCCCAAGGGGGTGGTCCCGGCACAGGCACCGCTCTGGGGGCTTCACCCACTTACCTCACTGCACCCTCCAGCTCCTCAGGGAAGTGGGTGTCACCAGGGATGGAAGCCACAGCTCAGAGAAGGTCAGACCTGATGCTGACCCCTAGGGACCTGAGGCTGCCCCGCGCGCGCCTGGAGTCTCCCTATACCTGCCCTCCCGTTCCCCCGCCCACCACAGGGCTCAGAGGTGGGCCTGCAGCCGCACCCCCAGCACCCCAGCACAGGGCCACAGCGGGTCATACCTGATGACGTTGTTGCAGTGGCCACAGAGCGGAGTCCGGCTGCTGGCTGGGAAGCGCTCAGCCCTCTGGAAGGTGCCCCTGGCGAGGGGGGGCACCTGGGAACCTGGGGTGTAGGCAGAGGTCCCTCCAGGCAGGGGCTGCTTGCTGATAGAAGTGGTACTCTTGCCAGGAGCAAACTTCTGAGAGAAGCTGTCGTCTGTGGCCCAAGGGGGGCGGCTGGCAGATTCAGCAGGACCCCTGCTGTGGGCCACTGAGGGTGCAGGCTCATAGCTCGGGGCAGGCGAGGGGGTGTAGGCTGGTGCTGGGGAGAGGGAGTAGGTGGGGGCAGGCGAGGGGGTATTGGCAGGGGCAGGGGAGGGGGTGTAGGTGGGGGCAGGCGAGGGGGTGTAGGCGGGGGCAGGCGAGGGGGTGTAGGAAGTTGGGCTGTAATTGGCCCCCGGAGATGGGCTGTAGGTATTTGCAGGCACTGCAAGCCAAAAAGATCCAAAGAAAATGTGTCAGGAATTCATTTCCCCCAACTTCCTGTCCCACTCCCTCCAGGGAAGGGGCTTTAATATCGGAGCAGGACAATTCCATTTTTACCAGAGACACAGTCCTGGGCTTCTTGGGGCCCAGGTTTGAATTTGCAGCGGGAACTAAGGGAGATGGGGAGCCTTCGGAGCAGGGCCCCAGGCGCTACAAATATCTGCAGCTGCCAGGGTGGGCGCCGGGCTCCTCTCCCTCTCCAGGGAGAGGGCAGGGGGTCATCTTGGCCTCGACTGGAAGGTGCTTCCGGTGCACTCTGGCTGGTGATTTGACGTCCGAAATGCCTAGCTGCATGCGTTCGTGGAATCTGGACCTAGTCCAGGCTTTGGGACAAAGCAGATGGCAGCCAGGGCAGTAGGGTTTTCAGGGCGGGTTCAGGACGAGCTACAATTGTTTTCCTGAAAAGCATCTTGGCTTGAATTGTATTGGGGGACCTCCATCTTGGTGTGGTTAGGGTGCGGGGTAGGGGTCTGGAAGGAGTCGCTCAGGGAGCCTGGGGTGGAGATGCTGAGGAGCCGCAGCCCAGGTCCGGCTGCCTGGGCACCTGTGCTCTCCATCTTTGGTAGAAAGAGTGGGTCCCAGGGACTGGAGAGGTCACCCGGGAGGCAGTGTGAGAATGCACGGCCGCAGCTCGGGACCCCCCTCCAGTCCACTGAAAGCTAAAACCTTTTTGGGGTGACAGCACCAAGGAGCATTGCAGTTACTTGCCCAGAGCTCTCTGAGGCCTGGGCTTTCAAAACCCAGGTCTCAGCGCTCTGTGCCTCCACTGTGGACCGCTGGGCAGACCTGCGCACCAGCCAGCAGCCAGCAGCCAGCACCCTCTCCCAGTGAGGAAGGTTCCAGATGCCTTCCCTCAACTCAGTCTGCTCTTATGGAAAGAGGCCTCCTTCTCCCGCCCTGGGAAGCCAGCCAGGGCCGCCTCCTCCCCATTCCTGAGCCTGGCCTGTGGACTGTGCTGAGGGGCACTGCGCCCTTCCCTCCCCTCCACCAGGGTCCAGCCTAGAAAGTAAGGCCTTTCTCAAGGCTGAAGGCCCTGACCTGGCCTCGGACTCTCCCACCTGGTTGCCCTGGGCCACCGCGGGTGGCCTGTGGTCTGCTGTCCAACTCTGTCCCTTCTCCCAGATGACTGGCTCCTCGGAGCTGGGCATCATGGAAACCCTGCCATGGGGATGGGGAGGCCCGGCTGCGGGTAAACCCTCCACAGCCCTGCCCTGGAGCCCTCCTGGGAGCCACGCTGGCTTCATCCACAGGAATCTTCTTCCCTCTCACTGAGGAGGCAGACGGCACACAACAGGTCATCCTTGTTAGTCCTGTTTACAGTTGAGGTCACCGAGGCTCAGACAGAGCCAGTAAGTGAAAAGCAAGTCTCCAAAACTATTCTTTCTATCACCCAGGCTGCCTCTGTAAAGAACACAAGTCCATGCACTAGCTAAGATTTGGAAATGGCCCAAGTGCCCATGTAGATGAATGGATAAAAAAAGCTGTGGTATGCCCGGCCAGCGTGGCTCAGTGGTTGAGTATAGACCTATGAACTCAGAGGTCATGATTCAATTCCCAGTGAGGGCACATGCCTGGGTTGCAGGCTCAATCTCCAGTGTGGGGCGTGCAGGAGGCAGCTGATCAATGATTCTCTCTCATCACTGTTGTTTCTATCTCTCTATCCCCCTCCCTTCCTCTCTGAAATCAATAAAAAAAATATATTTTTAAAAGAAAGAAACTGACAAACGAAATAGATCCAGAGACATGGAAGCATGCAACAGACAGAATTCTCAGAGAGAAGGGTGGGACGGGGAGAAATTAACCAAAGAACTTATATGCATACTAGAGGCCCGGTGCACAAAAATTTGTGCACTCGGGGGGGAGGAGGGGTCCCTCAGCCCGGCCTGTGCCCTCTCGCAGTCTGGGACCCCTCGAGGGATGACCACCTGCTGGCTTAGGCCCGCTCCCTGGGGGATTGGGCCTAAGATGGCAATCAGACATCCCTCTGGCAGCCCAGCAGCCCTCGGGGGATGTCCACTTGCCAGTGGGGAGCAGGCCTAAACTGCAGTCGGACATCCTTAGCGCTGCTGAGGAGGCAGGAGAGGCTCCCACCACCACCGCTGTACTGGCAGCCATCAGCCTGGCTTGTGGCTGAGCAGAGCTCCTCCCATGTGAGAGCACCCTGACCACCAGAGGGCAGCTCCTACATTGAGCGTCTGCCCCCTGGTGGTCAGTGTGTGTCATAGTGACCAGTCATTCCCAGTCTTTCTGCTGTTAGGGTCAGTTTGCATATTACCCTTTTACTATATAGGATAGAGGCCTGGTGCACGGGTGGGGGCCGGCTGGTTTGCCCTGAAGGGTGTCCCGGATCAGGGTGGGGGTCCCGCTTAGGTGCCTGGCCAGCCTGGATGAGGGGATGATGGCTGTTTGCCACTGGTCACACCCCCTTCAGGGTGGGGGTCCCCACTGGGGTGCCTGGCCAGTCTGGGTGAGGGGCTGAGGGCCGTTTTCAGGCTGGTGGGTGACTGAAGCTCCCAACCTCTCCTTTTTTTCTTTTTCTTTTTATTCTGGGATTTATTTACCTTCTATGGCTGTCACTGGAACTGAGAGCCGGCTTTAGCGATAGAGAGTTAGAAACATCGATGAGAGAGATCAATCAGCTGCCTCCTGCACGCCCCACAGTGGGGATGTGCCCGCAACCAAGATACATGCCCTTGACCGGAATCGAACCTGGGACCCTTGAGTCCGCAGGTGGGTGACTGAAGCTCCCAACCTCTCCTTTTTTTCTTTTTCTTTTTATTCTGGGATTTATTTACCTTCTATGGCTGTCACTGGAACTGAGAGCCGGCTTTAGCTCTGAGGCTCGGCTCCAGCTCTGAGACCTCGGCTGCTGAAAGCAGGTATCTGGGTTTGTTTGGCTTCTATAATTGAAACACTGTTGCAGCTCCAGCTCTGAGGCCCGGCTGGCTGAAAGCAGGTTTCTGGGGTTTGTTTAGCTTCTATAATTACAACATTGTTTCTTAGAGTGCAGCTCAGAGGCCGGCAGCGGCAGGCGGGGAACCTTGGCTTCCTCCATCACTGGAGCAAGCAAGCCTCCTGTTCGCTTCAGCTGCCTGGCTGCCGGCCGCCATCTTGGTTGGCAGTTAATTTGCATTTCGCCCTGATTAGCCAATGGGAAGCGTGTCGGAGGTACGGTTAATTACCATGTTTGTCTATTATTAGATAGGATATGCATAACCCATGGACACAGACCATAGTGGGATGAAGGCCTGGGTTGGGGGTGGGAGTGGGGAGGAGTGGGGGAAAGAGGAACATCTGTAATAGTTTCAACAATAAAGATAAAATTTAAAAAATAAGAACCCAAGTCCAATTTCCATAAAATCTTGGTGTACTATGTGATTGAGGAGCAACTATCAACAGAGAGGAGGCCCCATCCTCGGCATTGAGCTCGGCCTCGGTAGCACAGTCCTACTAGGTCCAGGCTGTGTGTCCTTGGGCAAATTCCTTAACATCTCTGGGCCTGAATGTCCTTGTCTAAGAATGGCAATATGATTGTTAGTGCCTTACAGCGTTGTGATGAGGGTTAAGTAGCTGGCACCGTTATGTGTGTCACTAAATTAGTGACTCCTGGGTCTCAGCTCAGCATGACTGTCAGCTTGTCTCACAGCCTGGTCACCTGAGGGAGCCCAGCCCACACGGACTTGGTGTGGGGGCTGGAGTGGGAGACTGACACCCTAAGTCAGAGCACCTAGACCGAGTGCTCCCCATGGTGGGTTCATGGTACCGGCCTGCCTCACAGGCGGGGGTGGGGGGGTGGTGGGGGGACCGCCCCTGTGACGTGAGGTCCAAACTCCAGGTGCTGCCACCCTCCTAACAGCCCTGCATGTCTCCCAAGTGCCAGAGCAGCGTCTCAGAATGGGTCCCAGCTGCCCACTCCCTAGGCAGCAAAGCCGCCTGCCCACGGCCCTCGCCCACCTTCCTGCCCCTCCGCGACTCCTCCCCATCCCCTCCCCCGGGCCCCCGCACTCCCCCCCCCCCCCAACCCGCTCTCTAAGCCCAGACCGAGGGTCGGCGTCCGAGGCCGCTTCCTGGGAGGGGCTCGCACCCAGAGCTGGGACCTCCCTCCCTCCCTCCCTCCCTCCCG
>NW_005871346.1:664259-668611 GCF_000147115.1 Myotis lucifugus | reverse complement strand
GACGTTTCATCCCAATTGTCAAGTTCGAACGGCCCCCATCCGCCTCGCAGGCGGGACGGTGGCGCCCGGCGGCGGGATCCCGCTCCCCGCAGCTGCCGCTCCCGTCCGCCCGCGGCCACGCCAGGTGCCGGCCATCAGAGGGCGCTGCGAGGCCACCCCGTCACCTCCCACTCCCCTGCGACCCCGGCCACACCCCCATCACCACAACCCGACCACCGAGCCACCCCAGCTACCTCGTCATACCCACCCCCAGCCATCCCGGCCGCACCCCGCGCCCCGCCAGGAGCCCCGCGGGAGCTGCGGCGACCCTGCCCCGCAGAGGAGGGAGGAGGGTCGCGGCGCCGGGTCCCCGCCTCTCCCCAGACCAGCCCTCCCTCCCCGCAGGAGTGAGTTAACGTCTGGGCCGCAGCCGGAGGGGAGCCAAAGCCGGGGCTGCCCTGGAAGGTGCCCTGCCAGGCCCGCCCAGAGAGCCCGACCGCGGCCGGTCTGCCTTCCTGGCGCCTGGGAGGACCTCCCCCTCCCAGTGCCCGTGTCCACCGCCACCTGACACTTGTCACGGGATTTTAACTCCGAACCCGGTGTCCCTGCCTCTCAAGGCACAGAGGGCACCGCCAGTGTGCCCAGCGCTGTGCGAGGAGCCTCCCTTCACCCCAGAACAAGGGGAGTACCCAGTCTCAGGACCATTTTCAAAGGAGACCTCGCCCAGGCAATGAGGTATTTTTCCATGGATGGCAACTTGGCCGGCCCTGCAGGGAGCCCCCTGAGCACCAGGCCCTGAGGGAGCCCCCTGAGCACCAGGCCCTGCAGGGGAGACGCCTGAGCACCAGGCCCTGGCAGGGGAGCCCCCTGAGCACCAGGCCCTGGCAGGGGAGCCCCCTGAGCACCAGGCCCTGGCAGGGGAGCCCCCTGAGCACCAGGCCCTGGCAGGGGAGCCCCCTGAGCACCAAGCCCTGCAGGGGAGCCCCCTGAGCACCAAGCCCTGGCAGGGGAGCCCCCTGAGCACCAAGCCCTGCAGGGGAGCCCACATACAGGGCTGGCACTCTTGCGAGGCTGGCAGCCAGGCCCTGCTGGACTCAATATCTCTGTCTCCCCTGCTCCCCAGCCACAGTGAGAAAACTTAACCAGACGTACCCTGAGCCCAGACATCTCTCTTCCTCTGTCCCCCACACTGCTACCTAGCTTTCCTCCTGCCGGACGCCCAGCAGCCCCCTCCCTGCCCCTTAGAACTCGCTGCCTCATTCTTTCCCAAACAAGACAGTAACCGCCTCACTTTCTACCATATGTCAGCTTTACCATATGTAAAATGGGATGTGTGCAATAATGTGTGTGTGTGCGGGCAACAGTTTGTATTACTGCTGCAAGTGGAAAATTGTTAATACTTTTTCCGGAAGTTCAAGATGGCCGTAAGAATAAATATGTTAAAAGTAGAATGCTTTAAGCCCAGCCAGTGTGGCTCAGTGGATTGAGCCTGGCCCTATGGACCAAAAGGTTCCTGGTTCCCTTCTGGTCAGAGCACATGCCCAGGCTCCATGCCCAGTAGGGGTCGTGCAGAAGGCAGCCTATTGGTGTTTCTATTGCTCTCTCCCTGACTCTAAAAATCAACAACAATTTTTTAAAAAAGAAAGCATAATGCTTTGAATAAAAAGTGTCTGCCTGCCAATATCCTATCTGGCCCAGGCTATCCCTCTGGGAACCCTTGTCATCCATTATCCCTGGTGTTCGGCCACCAGACCATGCAGCTCACAGCCTCTCAGGGCCTAGATGCCAGGAGCCCTCCTGTGGGCACATCCTGCAGACCAGGACACCGGGACCTTCCCCAGCAGGGGAGGCACCTGTAAGAGCCCTGAGCTTCTGAGCAGGAACAGGCCAGCCTGAGAGCTGCCCTGGGCTCTGGGGAGCAGGCCCAGCTTTGGCTAGGAAAGAGGAGGTCATGGGCTGAGCCCTCATTCCTGCAAGGGAGTCCTAGGCAGTGAAAAGAATGGGGACCAGTGTGAAGGAAGGGAGAGTCCGTGGCTCAGCCACTGTCAGGCCCGGTGCTGGCCACTCTGCTGCCTCCCTGTGCTTCCCATGCCTCCAGCTCTCCTGCCTCAGCAGAGGAAACCAAAGCCCAGACGGGTTGGGCAGCTTGCCCAGGGTCACCGCGAGGCAGGGGTCTGTCCGAAGCCCCTGGCATTGCCCAGGGTCACTGCGAGGCAGGGGGCTGTCCGAAGCCCCTGGCATTGCCCAGGGTCACTGCGAGGCAGGGGCTGTCCGAAGCCCCTGGCATTGTTGGTGTAGCTGCCCATCCTCTGGCTTGAGCCAGAACCAGACTCCTGGAGGAACCAGCTCCCCCCTAAACCCTCTTCCCTCACCTTGAGCCTGAAAATCCTCAGCAGGAGTGTCCTCTCCCTAAGAGCTGGGAGGCTCATCCCTGCCTGGCACTGCCCACCTGTCTCTTCAGTGCCAGAGGCAGGCTCCAGAGGAATCTGGCCCACAACTGAACTCAGTAGCAGGACCTCAGTGACCACCATCCTTCTGGGAGTTGACCCCTGCAGCCCACACCCAGCCTGACAGTCCCCCGCCCACTCTCACCTGGCTGGTAGACAGAAGGCCGAATGCTGGCAGTGGTGACAACCCGCGGCTTGGGCGCAGCAGCGGCTGGGGCTTCGGTGTATGGATGGGCAGCAGGTGCTGGAGAGGTCGCCTGGGCCGTACCCTGAGCAGAAGCCTGGGGCCTGGAACCAAGGGGGCAGAGTTAGCAGCCGGCAGGACAGCCCAGGCCTTGGTGCTGGCAGCCCGGCAGGTTGTTCTCCATCCTCGGGAGCCTCTGGAGAGAGGACATCTGACAGATGGTCTGGAGCTGCCCAAGGCTGCGAGGAAAGACCACGAGGTTGTGGGGGGCGGAAGCTGCTCCTTAGGTGAGTTTTGGTGAGTTTCGTTAAAGCAGCAAAGACACCTCAAGAAATAGAGCCCATTGCTGCTGTCACCGCCTTGCAGAGAGGGAGGAAGCCAAGCTGCCAGCTGGCAGGAGGGGGCACAGGAGATTCTCCACCCCCCGGGGAGAGGCTGCCAGGGACGGTCTGGGGCTGGAGGGACAGAGGCTGGAGAGAGGAGAGATGGAGGTAGTCAGAGCTGCCCCCCTCCCTCCACCTTCTGATCTTGGGGCACTTCACAGCCTTAGACCCCTGGCCTCCTCCCCTCCCCCTTTCTACTGTTGCTGGAAGGAGCAGTAAAGTCTCGGGTTTCTGGGCAAGAGTGCTCCGGCAGGGAGACCCTCACCCCCAAACACGGTTCTCTTCCATATGGTTCTCGTGCCTCTCCCACTGCGTTCCCCCAAGAGGCTGAGAGCAGCCTTTTTCTACTCTGACCCAGGTATCATAGGACCAAAGAGAACGGAAACAGTGACCCCGTGCATTGCCCTCAGGAAATGCGGTGCGTGGCCTGTCTTCTCGGAGAGCCGACAGCTCCAAGAATCCCTGGAGCAGCTTGTTTTACTTTGGCTGATCCAGCGTGCCCCAATTTCATGTGTCTGTGAACCCTGCCCCTCCTTTTCTTTTCGCATTTAAAACTAATGAATATCTTACAGAACACGCCCTTGTCTCTCCCTACCTTTTCCAGATCCCACAGGGACCACGTGACCACACCCAGTGGAAATGGGGTGCTAGAGACATGAGCCCCTGGAAACGTGCTGTCCTCCCCAGCACATGGCTTCCTGCCTTCCTTCCACCTGGCCTGAATGACGCCGCCCCCCCCCCCCCCCCCCCGCCACCGGGTGCACATCCTGGAAAATGAGGGTCTTGATAGAAAGGGCTGGCTTGGCTCTCCTGGATCAGAGGAGTGGTGCTCACCGCGCCGCCCCCCTCCCGTTATCATTGTTGAAGCGTGGCCACCCACTCCCCACCCAGGCCAATAGGAGAGTGCCTTTTGTGGGGAAGGACCCTACTTGCCTGACTCGAAAAAGCATCTTCCTCCCTCCCTGAGGGACTTGGGGTCCTGGGGGAAGCTTCCAACCCAAGTGTCCCTCCGCCAGATCCTGCCGTCACTACCTGTTCCGGGAACTTGAAATCTGTGTCTCCATCCCCTGTCTACGGAACAGAATTGCTAATATCCATGTCAGAAGGCGACGGTGAGGAATGCAGACACAGGCCAGGCACACAGGGCCAGGTCTAGAGTAAACTCCGCGCAAGGCCACCCGCGAGGAGAGCCAGCTCCAGCTCTGTGTCAGCTAGTCCCCTTCTCACGCCTCGAGGCCGGGGGGCAGAGAATGCGTTTCTCTGCTCTCCTGTAGCTTGGTTGTCTCTCAGCCCATTTTCCACGTGGCACAAATACGCCCATCAATCCCCAGATCTGTGCTCCCCCTTCTTTGAGAGGTT
>NW_005871346.1:660402-663949 GCF_000147115.1 Myotis lucifugus | reverse complement strand
TTTGTGGGGGGAGGAAGGAGGAACCTTCTATCAGCACCTCTAAACACCTGTGAAAAAATAATCTAGGGAAGCCGTGGGGGTGTCCCCCTTTATACTTTTATTGGGCGGGGAAAAATTTTTTTTCCTCCCCATCCGGTCTTTTTTCACCCCCCAGAAAGAGAAAAACAAACAAAAAATCTTGTATATTTTCCCCCCCCCCTCCCCTCCGCAAGGGGCCACAGGGTTTTTGGCCCCCCCTTTTTAGGGACTTTCCTTTTTCAAAAAACCTGGGGGGGGGGGGGGGGGGGGGCGGGGGCAGGAGACTGAGAGCTGGCTCTGACCCTAACACCAGGTGGACACTCCATGCAGCCCGTAGAGAGCTGGGTCTGGAGGCCTGCTTGCTGCCCAGTGTTCCAGACCACCTGCCAGCCTGCCCCCACCTCCCCGGGTGCTCTCCACCCAGCCCCGTTGCTGGGCGCCAGGAGAGCGGGTGGAGAGCAGTACGCTGCAACACTGGAGACCACTTGTGTGCGAGGTGGCTTAGGCACACTTTTTCTGTCCCAACCCTACAAAATCAACGTTGCATTAAATGTCTTAGCAGACGAGGAAACTGACGTTCAGATTCAGTAACTTTCTGGAGATTACAGACAGGAAGTGGCGGAGGAGAGGTTGAAGCCACACTGCACCAGGTGCCTCTTGCTTCTCCGCCCAGAGAGCAGAGGCTAAGGGCCCAGGACAAGTCAGTTGCTAAATATCTGGCCTGTCTCCTGTGACCAGGTCAATGCTCCTCCCTCCACGGAGCTTTCCTCAGCTTCCCTAGCCCACGCGACAACTTCCATTCCTCTAATCCCAGTTCTGGAAACAGACTTTCCAGTCTCCATTTGCTGTCTTACTGTGTGTGTGTGCGCGCGCGCGCGCGAGAGAGAGAGAGAGAGAGAGAGAGAGAGAGAGATCCCTCTCTTGCCCAAGGAGAGGGCAGAGGGGCCCACATCCCCTCCTGTCTTCAGCCACACTCACACTCCCCTGCACTCTCTGCAGCAGGCAGTGCTAGCCTTGGCCTCCTGGGCCCTGGGCTCCTAACCACCTGGGGTGGGCCTTTCTGAGGGTGAGACACAGCTGCCCACACATGGAGCCAGGGTGAGGCCACTCCTGCCTCCCTTCCCCACAGCCGGGGTGGCACGTGTGGGGCAGTTACCTGGGACTGTCCGCAGGGCTTGAAGCAGGGGCCGAGGCAGAGGCAGCGGCAGCATGGGCAGCGGTTGCAGCCAGGGGTGGCGAGGCTGCGCTGGGAGAGGCAGCAATAGGCGGCTGGGCAGAAGCGGGCAGCAGCGGGGTGGTGGCCTGGCTGGTGCACACTGGAGCATGCTCAATAGGGGTGCTGATGAGGCGGGACCAAGAGAGACAACAGGTCAAGGGGGCCCTCTGCATGGCGGTGGTGTCTGCAGCAGAGGCACATTGGGCAGAAGGCACCGTTCATACTGCAGAGTAGGGTCTTCCAGAAGCCTGTTCCCAGCTTCAGAGAAAGAGGCCCTCAGGACCCCAAGAGGGAAGGGCTCAGCCCACAAGGAGGATCACAGTAACATCAAAATTATTCTCAAGCCTGGTAAGAACACCCCATTTTAATATATATACATATATATATTATTGATTTCAGAGAGGAAGGGAGAGGGAGAGAGAGAAACATCAATGATGAGAGAGAATCATTGATTGGCTGCCTCCTGCATGCCCCACACTGGGGATTGAGCCTGAAACCTGGGCATGTGCCCTGACTTGGAATCAAACTGTGACCTCCTGGTTCATAGGTTGATGCTCCGGCAGAGCAAGAACCCCCCATTTTTGTGCTTCCTGGTTTTTCTGAGTACAAAAACACAGTATTACAAAAACACAGTGTGATGGAAAAGTAGATTGAATTATCAACCTCCATCTTGCTTTCCTACCTTCTGCATTTAGTCGGAGGCACATGGCCTTTGAGAAAAGCAGAGGTAGATGTTTGAGGGTCAACGGATTAGGCTCTAGAGTGGCGAGAGCCTGGGCTTTCAGGCCGTGGAGGACTCGGGCACTGACAGCACGTTCGGAAGGTGGAGGAAAGCTGCCATGCCAGGCTGATCAAGGTTATCTGGACCAGAAAGGGTTAACGTGGCGTGGGGGATCAGAAACAGAGGCAGCTGTGCCCCTTTCCCGGGTAAACCTAGAGAGGTGGCAAGATCTCAGGGTCTCCCATACCCGTGGTGAAGGAGCAGACGGATCCAAGACCATCCTGAGGTGCCCAGGCCCTCGTGTGGCCTGGCGGCCAGAGGGTCTCTCACATGCCCAAGAGTGATGTGCTGTGGCCCCGAGTGCCTGCATGTCTGAAAGACCAGTGGCTGGGAACAAGGGAGGGACTGCAGTGCCAGTGTGACCAGTGTGACCAGTGTGCCCAGATGGTAGGGATATCCCGGCAGGTGCCAGCACAGGGAGACGGACCAGGGCCAGGTGCCCAGGTGCCCACCCTGCCTGCCTTGCTGTTCAGTGAGCATCTCTTCCCCAAACCTCTCCAAGGAAGAGGGAGCACCAGAGCCTGGGCTGATGGGCTGGATTTCTGCCACCTGGGAAACTGGGCAGAGAGACAAACCAAGTTACAGGAGAGCAAAGAAATGCATTCTCTGCCCCCCGGCCTCGGGCCTGAGACGGGGACTTGCTGCCACAGAGCAGGAGCTGGCTCCCCTCGCGGGTGGCCCTGCGCGGAGTTTACTCTTGACCTGGCCCCGTGTGCCTGGCCTGTGTCTGCAGTCCTCACCGTCGCCCTCTGACATGGATATTAGCAACTCTGTTCCGTAGACAGGGGATGGAGACACAGATTTCAAGCTCCCGGAACAGGTAGTGACGGCAGGATCTGGCGGAGGGACACTTGGGTTTGAAGCCTCCCCCAGGACCCCAAGTCCCTCAGGGAGGGAGGAAGATGCTTCTTCGAGTCAGGCAAGTAGGGTCCTTCCCCACAAAAGGCACTCTCCTATTGGACAGGGTGGGGAGTGGGTTTGCCACGCACCAGCTGTGCTGACGGGAGGGGGGCGGCGCGGTGAGCATCACTCCTCTGATCCCCTCCACCTGCTGGGCCGTTGGTATCAAGACCCTCATTTTCCAGGAGAGGAGCCCGATTCCAGAGGCCGGCACCGCTGGTGAACCCTCACCGCTGCCCGCTGCCTCACTCCTGCCGCCTCAGGTCGAACATGCAGTGAATGGCCTGGGGATCTTGCTCAAATGCAGCTTCTGATTCGGGAGGTTGGGTGGGGCCCCAGGTGACGCTGGTCCGAGGACTGCCCTGGGAGTAGCCAGGCTCTGCCCAGTCTGTCGCCACGAACTGTTTACCAGGCATCACTGAACTGCTCTCCTCCTCCAGTGAGGTGTAGGGCGGGCGGAGAGAGCCACAGAGCCCTGGAGAGGCTGGGGAGCGGGCTGGAGAATGCCTCCCACAGGAGGGAGCGACCCCCCAATGGACCAGGGCAAGGGCCATGTCCTGACCAGCTCTCCCGCCTTCCTCTCGCTCTCTCCGCCCGCCCTAAACTTATTTGGAGGAGGAGAGAAGTTCAGT
>NW_005871346.1:643206-660302 GCF_000147115.1 Myotis lucifugus | reverse complement strand
CCGGCCAGCTTTAGTTCAGAAAGGAGGCCTCAGACAGCCCTGCCGGCCCCGCCCTCCCAGGAAGCTGCTCACCCGCCCTCATGGAGGAACCTGGCTGCCCACAGCTTCTCTGGGAAGTAGCTGCAGTTCCTGGAGCCATACTGCCCAGCCAGCCGCCAGGCCCCGCCAGGCCCTCCTCACGCCGTGGGCCGCGAGGCCTGGGGACACCGGGCCGCAGAGAACACCCAGCTTCCCTGTCTGCTTCTCCCTGACCCTGGCCCAGGCTTCCAGGGGCTTCTGGGAGCCGAGGCCGCTGCTCAGGACAGGAGGGATGAGGATGTCTGGGGGAGACAGGACTGTACAGACAAACCGAACATTGATTTTGTCCCCTTCACTCCAATTGCTAGTCAGACCAGCTTACGTGGTGTGTCCCAGGCATAGCTCCAAATGACCCCCGGGCTCCAGGGGCGAGGTGGGCCCCAGGAGAGTCCATGCTCTACCGCAGGGCCAGGGCAAGGGACAGGCCGCCGCTTGGGGCCTACGAGTGGCATCCTACCCAGCAGCACTGTCTGCAGATGCCAAGCAGCAGGCCCCAGGAGAGTGGCAGCATGTGCCCGGGTCTTGTCCGGGCTGTTTCCTGCCTGAAGTTTCGTTAGCCCCAAACGCCAAGGAAGGTGTCCCAGTGAGCAAGCAGAGCACTCACGTGGCCCCAGCTGCGAGGAAAGCCACGAAATCACCCAGCCAGGCGTAGGAGTCTATCTGCCTCTTGCCCTGGTCATAATTCACTTCAAATATCTAACAAGAACCAAACCAAACCAACTGTACTCAACTACTCAAGGCTTCAGGAGGGGGTGTGGCCAGAGGAGAGACAGGCTGGCCCCGGGCCCCTTTGCAGGCCATCTCGTCCCTCGACCCAGCTGGCATCAAGGGGGAACACGCCAACCCTGTGCCTGCTCTGTGGTGCTGGCCTTTGGTTGATGCTCTTACTGATGCCAAGGGTATTAGGTACGGAAAGGACATTATGGACGGATTGGTGAGGTGCTGGGCTTGGGCTCTGTGGTTACTGGGCTCAGGCTGACCTGCTGGTGAGGTGGAGGTGTTGTGGTTGATGGTGCTGGGGGTGCTATTGTTAGGGTGACAGTGCTTATTGTATTAGTTCAGAGAATGGAACATGAACATCTCTACTGACTGGATTACAGAACCCAGTCAGGTTAAAGTGTTCACGCTGCCATCCGCCTGGTCAGCGTTTCATCTTGCAGCCTGAAGACTGGCTGTGGCTCGGGGCGGCCTGACCACGTCATTCCGCATGGTCACCTCCAGGGCCCGTGGACACTGCAGTCTGTGCAAATGATACCCTCGAGATCGGGCCCGCGATCCCCACAGGCCGCAGCGCCCGGCGACATTCACTAGCTCCGGGCACAGTCAAAACCCCACAGCCCTCACGCCACTCCGACCACTCCTGACCAAACGCCCTCTGCACTGCCTCTACCCCAGCCACCGTGGCAACTCGGGGTTCCGGGACACCCCTTCTCCTCCTCGTCCAGCCGTGCCTACCTACACAGCGACCCTAACTGCTCTTGAGGACCAGGGCCCAGCCCCTTCTCCCAGGGAGCCTGCTCTGACACCCAGTCGAGGTGCTCGCCCTGTCTCTAGACCTCACGCCAGCAACCTTGCCTCATGGTCAGCCACGGCCACATCAGCGCTTTCTCGTTTCTCTGGCACCCACAGCAGCCAGGCGTACACGGGCTGCTGTGTGAGGACAGCCCTGCACAGAGGGCTGCCTGCAGGGGCCGGTGGGCATCCCTGGGAACCTTCCAGAGCACCAGGAGGGTTTCCACACCCCGGGGTCAGGACAGGGAAATGTGAGGCCACCAGTTCTGACAGGCTCAGGTCCTCTGTCAGCCCAGGACACTCACTGCCTGGGGCCTCTCTCTGGCAGCCCCCAGCCCCACAACCCGCCCTGGGGCCTCAGCTAAACATGTGCGTGCGCTCCAGGACGCCTCGGTGCAGGCAGGAGCACGCTCCATCTCCTGGCTGATCCCTCAGCACGCTGGCCCTGCCTGGCCCGGAGCAGAGGCTAGAAACGGGAAGAGATAGGAGGCCCAAATGGAGCCGCTGGCAGGGGTTTGGAGAGCGTCTGGGATGTGGGCGGGATAGAGCAGCCGCCCTGGCCAGCCCTTCCAGATGGGATTGCCAAGGTCCTTGGAGGCAAAGAGGAAGCCTGTGCCCAGGCGGCAGGAGCGGAGCAAGGCTCTGGCCAATCCTGGCACGGCGGCAGGGGCGTCCTGAGGGGGGGCCTTGGCGTCCACCTCTGTTTGCTAAGTGCAGTTGGTGTCATGTTCTCAGCCAGTGGTTTTTCTTTCAGGAACCAGGCTGATGGGTTGACAGAAGGGTGGGAAGGAGGTGAGCCCGCCAGCCTGGCCCTTCCCAAATGCTCTGGATGAGGACAGGCCCCAGGTGGGTGGGCGGGGCCAGGAGGCCAGCTGGAGGTCCTCCGCACCTTCCTGACCCAGCAAGACTCCACCGGGCACATCTTCCACCTCCTCTCCCCTGTGCCCTGCCCCTTAGTGCAGGCGTGCCCTCCTGAGCCCTCCCTGTCCCCGGCACAGGGCCAAGCAGGGCAGTGCCTTCCTGGCTGCAGCTGGGGGTGGGCAGGGGCCTCTGTGCACCCACCAATATACACTGCCCCGGGGACCCTAGGACTGCCCACCTGGCACAGCACAGACTCCCACGTGCATTCTCTGGCCTGAGCTCACAGCCCAGACAGGGCCCTTGTGGGGGAAACGGGCGGAGGGCAGAGCGCCTGGGGCGCCTGTCCCTCCCTGGCTCAGACCTGCGCCTCTGGATGATGCACACAGCACAGCAGGACCGAGGCTGGTTTGTTATTTCAAATCCTCTTTATTTCAGAATGAGCATGCATATCTGTACCGGAGAGAGGGCTGGGCAGCTAGCGCACACGGCACAGAGGGAGAGCACCTGCCAGCCTCACCACAGGCGGAGGGCCTGCCGCCTCTACCCTAGGCTCCCTCTCCTCCAGGGCTCCAGCTCAGAGGGCAGCAAGGGAGGGAATGGGGCAGGGAGTCGCCTCCTCCCAGGACCCTGCTCTATGGGCGACTCCTCCCAGACGCTGAGGGTGGCAGGGAATCCACTAGGGGCGAGCTGTCTCCCTTGGTTCTGGGGTGTTAGGCCAGCAAACCCCATCACATCCTCTCTGAACTACGGCTACGGCCCTGGGTACGGCCCTGGGCGGGGGAGCGGAGGCACGGGCTGTCTGGGCGGTGAGGGTTGCACTGAGGGGGTGCGTGGGTGCAGTGCTGCCCTGACTACGAAGGTGCCAGCACAGCTCTACGTATTCAAGCATCGCCGTGGGGCTCACACGCCAGGTCTGTGGGGGGAGTGGCAGGCGGGGCTCCAGGCAGTCTTTAGCTTTTAACGTTAAGGATTTGGGCTGAAAGGCCATGGTGCCAGTTGCGCAATTTGGCAAAACGTGGGCTGTTACGTTCCGTTTCAAACCTTTCCCTGTGGCAGAGAGAGAGAGAGAGAGAGAGAGAGAGAGAGAGAAAGAGACAGACAGACACAGACCCAGAGACAGAGAAACAGAGAGAAGAGAGAAAAGGGAAAGAAAGGGGTTAGGGGATGTGTCCGCCAGTCTCTTGTCTGGGGGTGGGGGGTGGGCAGAGGTCATTGGAGCGGGGGTTTGGCTTGGAGAGGCTTTGCCTTCCCTGGGAACTTTCTACAGGTCAGGCCTGGTTTGGGTCACGACCAGAGTCCCAAGGACCAGTTTGGAGGGACTGAAGCCTGGACCCGAGTGAGTGGGCGGCATGGAGAAGCCTGGCTGGAGGCCTGAGGACAGAGTGGCCTCGTGGTGAGGCCTGGGCAGGGCTGCTTTGGCTGTGGGATCTCGAGGCTGAACCACATAGGCAGGGGCCTCTCCTGGCCCCAGAGCCCTCACTGGGCATGAAGAAGGAGAAACACCTGTCCCTGTGATGAGGCTGGGCGAGCAGGCCTGCCACCTCGCTGTGCTGCCCACTCTCTGCCAACCCTTGTCTGTCCCCAGAGAGAAGCCTTCCGACACCATGCCTGGCCCTGCCCTTCCGGGCCTGAGCACGCCAGCACACACGTGCACACGTACTCACAAGACTGCCGGCACACATACAGGGCCAGGACTTCCTCCACTTCCCACCAGCAGGGCTCTGGGCTCAACCCACAGCCCCTCGGCTGAGGGCACAAGAAAACTAGGTAAGGAACAGCCAGAAACACAGAAATGGAGGGGAGGAGACTCTGGGAAAGGCCGTTGACATGGGTGCCGGAACCCTGACCCCTGCCCGGGCTGCAAGGGCCTCTCACGCCTTCAGGCCAGAGGCGCACCTGGTGGCCCAGGGTCACAGCCAGCCACATGGAACTGCTCACCCAGACCATGGACTACTACGCAGCAACAAAAAGACACGAGCGAGCCATAGGTGTGCTCAGTGGGCACGGGGAAATGCAAGGAGGGCATGAGGAGCCGCGGCAGGTGGATCGGGCAGTTGGGGGAGGGCTTTTAGAGGGCGACGGTGTTGGTTTGAAGGGAGGTCTTAGCTGCCAAGAAGCAGAGGAACCCTCGAGTGAAAAGGGAGAGCGGGTGCTTCTTTGGGAGAGACACTGGCTGGGGGCTGGGAAGAGTCTGGAATCCAGAGGCTTTGGGGGAGGGGGTGGGAGAAGAGATGTGTATGAGGAGAGGGAGTGAATTAGGCCAACAGAGAATCCAGTCCCACAGGCTGGAGGCTTTATGATCCTACTTATACAACATTCTCGAAATGACAAAGTTATAGAAATGGAGAAAAGATCACCGCTTAGCGGTTGCCGTGCCACAGGGTGGGGAGGGGGTGTGGTACGGAGGTGGTGTCGCTATAAAAAGGCAACAGCGGGGAAGGCTTGGGGTGGAAGGGTTCTGCACGCGACTGCCAGTGGCCACACCCAGCTGTGCCGGTACCATTGGGGTAAAGGGTGCTCTCTGTATTATTTCCTACAACTACATGTCAATCTGCAATTATCTCCAAATAAATGGTTCAATAAGTGAATTGCAGCTATAGAAATCAGGAAGGTCAGTGTTAGGTCTTTAAAAACCAGAGGACGCTGGTCTTACATGTCTCCGTGTAACAGTCCCATGTCCCCACATTTACACTTGGCACCTGCCCCTATCGGCATTACCTGGTGGACTCCCCACACCTTGAGTCCTGCATATTTGGTCTCTGTAAGATTCTGTTGGACAGAAGGGGCCCACTGCTAACATATTTGAAACCACCCTAATGCCAAGAGGAGCCTAGGCCCAGAGACATCGTGAATGGCCTAAGCCGCCTGGAGACTCAGCATCGGAACCGCCCTCCACGCACCAGCCTCTCCGAGGTCAAGAGAAGGGGTAAGACAGCACGGGCAGAGGCCCCGCCGCCAGGCCACACAGCCCTGCCAACAGCACCAGAGACCACCCGGAGAGCCACCAGGCCGCAGCTGCAGCGCAGCCAGCTCCACTGCACAGCCAGCCGCCCTGCCCAGCCAGCCTCCCTGCCCAGCCAGCTCCACTGCCCAGCCAGCCGCACTGCCCAGCCAGCTCCACTGCCCAGCCAGCCGCACTACACAGCCAGCCGCACTGCCCAGCCAGCTCCACTGCCCAGCCAGCCACACTGCACAGCCAGCCGCACTGCACAGCCAGCCGCACTGCCCAGCCGGCCGCCCTGCCCAGCCAGGCCTGTGGCCGCTGCATCAGCTCAGGGACAGCGCAGGGAGCCAGGGAGCGCCTGAGTCTAGGGAGCCTGTTCTGCTTGGAGCCGTTTGGAAATCCACAGGCAGCCAGACAGGAGTGGGGAGAGAAGGAAAAGGAGAGGGGAGGGAGGAAGGAAGGGAGAGGGGTCCCAGACGCCCATAAGGGCTGCTCAGGGGGCATCGAGGCTGTCCTGGTCTCTCCAGCTGTGGCTTTCAAACGTGCTAGGCTGGCAGAGCACCAAGGACCAACATGTCCACAAAATGCAGGTAATTTCGTTGCCGATAGCTGCCCACTGCTCCTCACGAGGGCTCCCTTTGAGGGAGGGCCCTGAGCCAGGTGTGCACGGAGGAGCCGAGTGCTCCCAGGGAGGGAGGACCCTGTGGGGAGGGAGGACACTTCGGAGTCCTGGGCTGTTGGGAGGGCCAGGTGAGGAGAGGAAAAGGAACCCCGAATGGGCTTGGAGAAGGGACGGGGGAGGTCACGGTGCTTGTGGAGGGGTGTGCAAGGCAACCCTCCCCTTCACCTCCTGTGAGCTCATCACTACAATCAGCCTGATTCCTTCACCTGGGGACTTGGCGAGGAAGGCCCTTTACAGGGAGCATTAGGTGAGCACAGAGGCTTGGAGATAGTTGTGCCACCGGGTGGGGACCAGGGATCTCTACACATTGAGGTCCTCTGAGGTGGTTATGCCAGAGGAATCCCAATTCCTCACAATTCCGGCCCTGCCTGGACGAAGCCCCATCAGGGCTGCCTCGCAGGGACCTGCCTCCCACGGCCCCAGAGAGGCTGGCAACTTCTCTGAGGTTAGAGGTTCGGCTTCCGGGTGGAGGCCCGTTGGTGCTGCTCTCCCAGAGGCGCTGGGCGCCCGGCACTGCCCGCCTGCAGGGAGGTGCCTGCCTGCTGCTGGGGCTGAGCAGGCTTTCTACAGAACCAGGCAGGACCAGCTTCAGCAGGTGCTTCTGAAAGCCAGGATGGGGCCAACGATGAGGCCTGGGGCCACCCTAAATACTGCCTTTTGTGTCTCCTCACTCAATAACTTCTCAGTGTCTAAAAATATCCCAGGGAAAGACAAAAGACAGGAGTTCCTGTAATCTGCCACCACCAGTGCCCTCCTGCCTCCTAAACGGCGTCCAGTTAATGCGGTGCAAGCAGAGAGTGGCCTGCGGGAGGAGCGACGAGTGGCCAGAAGTACACCAGAGGGGGCAGGGGCCAGAGGCAGGGCTGCCTCATGGGAGGGAGAGCAGGCCCCCCTGCCAGCTTCTTGTTGGAAGGAACCTGGGGACATTAAAGCTGTTTGTTTTGTGTGTGGGGGGGGGGGGCGAGGGGGTGCTGTGAAGCGCTTATCAAGTCTCAGGTAAGGCTAAGCGCCCGCATCTACTAGTATGTGGGTGGCTTCAAAGAGGAGGTGGGACAAACACGGAAACAGCACACAGGAGCAGTGGGACATAGGACAGGGTGAGCTGACAGCTCAGTCACACTTAAAACAGCTGGATACTGGTCCTGGCCGGGTAGCTCAGTTGGTTTGAGCCTCATCCCCATACGCCAAGGTTGTGGGTTCAATCCCCAGTCAGGGCACATACAAGAATCAACAGATGAATGCATTTAAGTAAGTGGAAAAACATCCACCCCCCGCCACCCGCCGCGCCTCAACCCAATAAATAAAAAATTAAAAAATACAGCTAGATACTAACTCTTGAGCTAAATCAAACATCATCTCATTCCAGGCGCAGATGGCACGTCACAGGCACTGACAGGCAGGACCCGCCATGGGAGCTGCACGCTGCTGTCAGCAGGCCTAGAGGGACCTTTAGGCTTGGAAGCCCAGCCAAAGAGTGGGAGCATTCGGATCAGCAGCAACAGGTTCAGAAAGCAAGTCCACACCAACTCCAGCGGCCCGAGTTCCACGCCCGCACACCCTGTGGCCACGCCAGCAGGTTAGCAAGGACAGAAAGCTTGGCCCAGAGTGGAAGGCGGCTCTGAGCCCCAGCCTCCCACAGAAGCCACGCAGGGTGCACTTCCAGGGTGGATTCTCTCAGGAAGAACATGCAGGTGACATTTGCATCCAAAGTACAGTACAGCACAGTCACACTGGGCTCGATGCCCATCATGGAAGACCCTAGTGGGTTCCAGTGGGTGCCTGGGCAGTGTGCCCCCTCATGCCATGGTCCATGAGCACCTGACAGACAGGTGGCAGGTTAGTGGCTGTGGCCTCAGACCTGCCTGTGTTTCAGAACCATATCTTGACCTTGAGACACCTAGTCCTGCACAAGCTCCTCCTCATGCCCAGGGCTTGTCCTTCCTTACAGCAGCTGCTGTATTTTGAGCAATTTACAGAACTGATACCTCACGGTCTGGACAAGTGAGTCCAGGGCTCAGCACCCATGCCCAGCACAGCCCTCCTGGTGCCTGCTTCCTGGCGCCTAGCCTCCAGACTCACAGGGTGTGCAGGCAAGGCAGCTGGCTCGGTGCCCCACAGGGAGAGATGCCCTCGTTCTCAACAGCCTAGCAAAGGCCAAAGCAGCCCTGCCCCCGGTCCTGGACAGACCAGGAGAGCCCAAGTCCTCACGCCTGGGCCCAGGGGATAGAGACTCAGCTCCAGGCACCCACCTCACTGACCTGAACAAAGGCCCCTGAATCTGCTGAAGCCCCTTAGGGGCCAGGTGTTTCCAAATACACGAACTTGAGAGGTGCCTTCCATAAGTCATGTGACCTGGGGGCTGCCGGGAGGGGTGGGATTAGGAGGGGCAAGGCCACAGAGCCTGAGTCCAGGCGCTTACCTTGACCTTCGCAAAGCTTCTTCATCAGGGTCTTGCACTGTGGGTAGAAAGTTGCTGGTCAGGAGGAAAATCGGGAGCACAAGAGAGAAAAGCTACCAGAGCTCTGTGGACACTGAGTCCCTACCCATGACTGGACATGACCTCTCCCAGCCCATAAACTAGGAAGGGAAAGGCTGTGTGCTGGGCAGAGGGCAGCTGGGTGCGAGTGGTCAGAGGCGTGGCCAGCTCTTGGGCAGTCATTTTGCCTGGAAACACCATGCAAGCCTGCTGCCCATTGTTTTGTCAGGGCGCTGAGCAGAAGGCTCATGTCACTTGCCTGCCCCAGAGCCCAGAAGGGCTCCAAGGGCCGCTGTTCATCTCAAGGCCAGCTCAGCTTAAGGGGGTCAGGGGCTCGACTCCCTGGCTTCTGTGGACTGTGGAGTGGGACCCAGGACCCCGTGGCCCCGCAGCACCTCCCCTTTCTGCCTGCCCCCAGCCCCACTCACTGTACTCAGTTCCTGTCATCTGGGCCAGGATGCGGAAGGAGCGAGACTGAAGGTTGGAGGAGCGGCGGGCCCACTCATCAGCCTCATCTTCCGGCTTGTTCTGGTTCTTAATCACAGCCTGGTACACGGGAGAGGCGCTGTCCACAGCGAGGTCTTTAACGGGAAGGCTCCTGCAATGCAGAGCGACCGGTGGGCGAGGGCTGGGCTGGGGCCTGCTCCCTACCTCCTCCCCTCCCCCACACTGACTCCCGGGCACCCCCCGCGGTGGCCCCTACTTGTCTGAACCCACCATGCCCTTTCCCCACTGCCCTCTGAGAGCCTGGGGCAGGGCTCAGCTGGGTGCTCAGTGCTCAGGGTGGTCACAATTAGACAGTGATTCCTCTCACAGAGGGTCAGGAGGCGCAGGTCCTCCAGCCAGCACCCCCCCCCGCCCCCGCAAGCTGCAGGCACAGACCTGAGGACATCCCACCTTTAAGGAGATAGGAGGCAGGAGACATCTTCTAGAAGTAATTTCCAGCGCCCTGAGCAGGCCCTGAGTTTGGGGCTAAGTGAGGACAAGCCAATCGGGACCCTCCCCCCACCCCCCTCAGTGCCGTGACTGCCTTAGGAGAGGACTGAAGGCTGTGACTTGGCTACACACAGGCAGGCACAATAGGGTGGGGTGGGGTGGGGTGGGGATGAGAAACACAGCAAGGAGGCCATGTGGGGGTATCACCTGCAGATAGCAGGCTCTGCCCTGGGGGCGCTGGGAGTGGAGCTGCAGGAGGGTTCCTAGTCTCTGCCCCAGCCTATTGAGTGGGACCTGGTGGCCTTCCCTTGCCTTAGACTCCCAGGACCTGGCACATAGTAGGTGCTCAAAATGTAGTTGGATAAATTAATCCTATATCGGAGCCAAAAGGGCCCCCAGAGCCGCTTGGGTTCAGTGCCTCCCAGACTGCAGGGCAGGGTAGATCCAGAGCTTTCTGGGTGCCCACTCACCCTGCCCAGCCTGCGTGACTCAGGTGGAGCTCACAGCACTAACGCCTGCCTCCCCAGCCGGCGGCCCAGCCCAGGCACGTGCTGATGCTGAAACAGCTCCAGCGAGACCAGAAGACCAGCTCCCGGTGACAGCGTGTGGGGCCCCAACAGAGTCAGAGCCAGGCTTCCCGGCTCCCAGCCGTGTCCTTTCCATCAGACCTCACAGTGACAGGGCTCGGAAGGCCACTTCTGTGCACTGGGCCTCAGACACCCCAGACGCTCTAGGCCTAGAAAGGCCCAGCCCAGACACCGGCCCTGTCGGCACGCCCTGCCTGCCTCTCAGGCTGCCTCTCCCTGCACCCCCAGCGCCTCCTCAGTTCCCACATCATCTACCCTCTGGGCAAGGAGCCCTCCAGCACTGATCTTGTCTCCCATGAGCCTCTGGGCTTGGCACCCTGTGTCTGGGTCTGGGTGGGCTACAGCTGCAGGTAAAGACAGGTGACAACAGGAGGCAGAGACGGGCAGAGCTGCCTCCTTGCCTGAAGGCTGTGCCCTGGCCAGGGAGCTACAGGTTGGGGTCCATGGGGAAGACCAGTGAATCCCTCGGGGTCCAGGCAGGGAGGAGCCCGTCGGACCAGGAACAGAGGAGGGTGGGGTCTCGCTGGGGGTGCCATTTCCAGCACAGGCAGATGTCCCAAGGGTCTCAAAGCAGAGGCTGGGCCTACTGTCTTTGGTGAGGCGGGTGATGGGAAGGCACAATCAGGGCGCCTTGTTCTACCGGGAGGAAGTGTGGACTGTGCTGTGGGCCAGGGGTGCAGACCCAGGCCAGGCCTCTCCTGTGAGCCTGCCCACAGTGAAATCTGTGCCAGGAAGCAGCTGGACACCTTTGCTGCAGTCTCCCCAGAACGACCCCTGAGGTGCTCCCCGTCCTCCCTGAGCTCCCAGGGCTCCAGGCTGCTGGGAACGTGTCGCTGGGGCTTCCGTCCTCGGCCCCTTCCTACCACCTGTGCGGAGACCGGGCGAGCCTGCAGCAGAGCCGGGAGCCCGCGAGGGCACTCAGCGCCTCGTTAGGACCGGGGCTCAGAATAATAGACGCAGAGAGCAGAACAGGCCCCACGTCCTGGGACCCTGGGTCTGAGGCTGTTCTCTGGAGCCCCTCCCAGCACGACCTTCTTGCCACCAAAAACACTCCAGAGACCGAAAGTTAAGGTCACCCTGGGGCATTGACCCCACTCACACTGCCCTCAAGCCTGACTCATCGTTGGCCCCCTTGGGTGGTCTTGGCAAGCGCTGGCTCCTTCAGGTCCAGGTTCTGGGGTCTGGGGAGGGGCCTCTAAGAGGCCCCCTTACCACCCTCTGCCCTGAGTCATGGCCAGTGTGGATGCTGAACGGCAGGCCTACAATCTCCCAGTGCAGACAGAAAGGGCCGGGGAGCCCCGCGAAGCATGGCAAGGAGAACACAGAGACCCCAGCCTGGGGCCAGCATGAGTGCTTTTAACTCTCATCTGTGTCCATAGTGACATTATTCGGGACAAACCCTCAAAGACAAGCCTGTACAGGCTGCAGGGCATGTCATGTGGCTGTGAGGTAGGCGTGAGGAGAACACAGACAGAGGCACTGTCCTCAGGCACAGCCCACCAAACCCACACACCGTCCCACAACCAGACAGACGGACGACGGAACAGACACTGTGGGGTCTACTTACGCCAGCGGCGACGCCCTGCCAAGCAGAGGGAAGCCCAGCAGTGAGTGTGTGTCCATCGGGGGGTGGCAGGGGCGGCGCACACAGGGGAGCAGGGTTGGGATCAGAAATGAATTATGGGAGTGGGATGGATGAAGGAGGAAGAGAGAGACAAAAAGAAAACTGTCAGTGAGGAAGGCATCATGGGAACTCACACAGAAACGGAGCGCCGTAGGCACCGGCACCGAGGGCGGCTCTCCCCACGCGCACCAGCCCCGCAGGCTGCGTTAGGAGGAGGGGAGTGCACGGTGCTTCCCAGGCACACAGGGCAGGGCAGGGCAGGGCAGGGCAGGGCGGGGCGGGGCGGGGCTGGGAGAGGTAGCAGGGAGATGAGAACAGTCCTTCCAGAGACCAGATAAGGTCAACGGTGCATCATGTTAAAAAGACCAAACAATAGCATTCTTTTCCCAAGCGCAGAAAATCAAGTTCTTTTGCAGAGTCGTTCTTCCATTATCTGCCACTGAGCTTCCCCTTGGCGACGGTGACCACCCTTAGGAGCACACCAAGGACACACCTGCCACGTTCTGGGGCAAACAAGTGTGAGCAGGAAACCCCTGTCATCCCTTCGGCTTAGCCAGGCAGGTTTTTTCTGGGTTCACATGAGATAAAGGTTGTGTTTTTAAAATTGCATTGTCACTGTTTCTGCTTCAAGCCATGGAATTAAATCAACACTGTCTAGAGTTCTGCCTGAGCCAGGCCAGTTTGAGACCCACAGCTCCAGGGCGAGCAGCTTCCGCCCCCCTGGTGGCCCCAGGAAGCACCGCCTCCGAGGCCGGGCTCCCCTCTCTGCCCCGAAGCCTGCGCTCAGAGCATGGCAGCGTTCTGCAAAGGCCAAACACTATTGGAGTTTTCTGGGACTTTTTAACCCCTTTATCCCTCTTACAACATTTGTTTTTCTTAGTTTCAGAAAAAAAGTACATCATTTTAAGACTTTTTTTTTGCCTTGAGTTGCTGGGGATACTGAGTCAGGGATAAGATGTTGGCCAAAGAGATAGTCAGTTCTGAAAATCAACACTCACGTCATTCCCAAGCAGAAAACAGTCACTCTGTGTGTGTGCGCGTGTGAGACAAGAGAAAGACAGAGAGAGGCAGAGAGTAGAGAGTGAAAGAGGCAGAAGCACACACAGAAAAAGAGGAAGAGAAACTAAGGGAGACAGACCGAAAGACAAAAAGAGGAAGAGGTCCCACCCAGCCAGTGTGGCTCAGTGGTTGAGCCTCGACCTGTGAACCAGGAGGTCATGGTTCAATTCCCAGTCAAGGGCACATGCTGGAGTTGCAGGCTCGATCCCCAGTAGGGGGTGTGCAGGAGGCAGCTGATCAATGATCCTTTCTCATCATTAATGTCTCTCTCTGTCCCTCTCCCTTCCTCTCTGAAATCAATAAAAATATATTTTTTTTAAAAAGAGGAAGAGGTCCCCATTAATGTTTGCACTATTAGCAGTTTCATCCACAAATGATTTTCAGCCAACTCTTCCCTATTTAGCCCTCAAGTGGAGAAGAGGCAAATTCCAGGGACCCCGATGCCCTCAGCCCCTCGGCCCTGGGGTCAGGCTGCCTGGGCAGCCAGGAGGAGCAGGAGCCCAGCCTGGGGCTCCAGGCTCCACAGCCCTTCCTACACAAGAAGCCAGTCACACATTTGAATCGCTCTCATCTTTGGAAGAATGCAGCAACTTCCCTCCACAGAGAGGCTCAGTGAGGGAAGACTGGGGTATCCAGAACGAGAGTGTGACTCAGGTTAACGAGATTCCAGAGGTCTCTTTCTAACCCAGCCCCACGGGGCCCGGGAAAGGCAGAGGCTGTGACAGCACGTGGAGGAGTCGCCATACTCTGCGTTTCTCCCCTTCTCCTACAGCTGGCCCAGAGATTAATTCTGAGGAGAGGACACCATGTTCTGGGCCCCTGGGCTGTGCCCGGGAAGCCAAGGCCAAGGAGGAAAGCTGGGTCTTGATGCCTAAGGTCTCTGCTGGTGCCGGCAGCCTGGCACCCTCAGCCTCGCGGGATGAGGCCCAGCCAGCAGCTGAGGTGGTGAGCCGTGAGCCACTGCGGAGGGAGGGCGCTTACCCACTGAAGTCACTGCCCTGGGCCTGGGCCTGCCCAGCAATGGCGTCCATGATGGCGTCCTGGGAGTACATGCTGATGGGCGTGTTGTACTGTGCGTGGATGATGGTGGCCTTGCCGCCCAGCCCCTTCACCTCGATGGGCTTGTGGGTGGACAGGGCCGAGTCCTTCAGGGCATTGGGGTTGAAGCGCTCCTGGTAGTCCGCACTAGGGGGAGCAGGGGGTGCAGGGGGGGGAAGGTGGGGGGAGAGAAGGGCCAACAGGTGGAGTTACCCTGGGCCCATCCAGGGAGGGCTGTGGAGGTGTCAAGAGAGACCTCCCAAAGTCTGATCCCGGGTCAGGTCGGAAATCCTCACACCTCCCCAAAGCCCTCTGCAGAGGCTGTTCTTGCCCATCTGGGCTTCCCCCATCCCTGGAGGTCCCTGCTCAGGCGAGCCACCGCCCAGGGCCAGCAGGGGGCGCCAGGCGTTGGAAGCTCTCACCACACCAGCCGGGAAGCAGAGACAAAATGGGTTGGGGAGAGGGGCTTGGGAGTGTGGCACAGGCGCTGGGCCACGGGGCCAGGCAGCAGCAGCCCAAGCAGAGTCCAGGACGGCCAAAGGCGAAAAGCAGCCCCGCTGGGCAGCCATGGAGATGGTGGCCTCGTTCCTCTGCCGCGGACCTCATCCTGCCAGCCGCCCCCTGGTGGCCAGCGTTCTGCTCCTCCGGATGCTTCGGGCGAGCTTCTTCCTCAGAGCAGGGCTCTGCTCAGGCCCCCTCATGTCCCGCCTGCTGTGTGGTCACCAGTCTACCCAACAGGGCTCTCCCCTCGACAGGCAGGTGCTCCCCAGGCAAACACAAGGTCAGGGGCAGCCCCCTGAGGGTCCCACCAGGACAGAGATCTTCAGGCTCAGGAAGAACCCAGGTCAGGCGGCGCTCCCCCGCCCCAGAGCCGCCTGCTGGCCTTGGGCAGCTGCCCGAGATGGAGAACTGCACGCAGGGTGTCAGGCCGAGCCCTAGCACCCCTCCCTGCGCTTCCCTCCACACTCGCGGCTTCACACATGCAGGCGCACTCGAGACAAATGCACCCCCTCGCACGCATGCACACACACGGACACATGCTGGCACAGGCACATGTGGTCCAGACCGACGCATGCTGGGATATGCACGCAAGAGCACACACATGCTTTCCTTCGATACTAACTTGGCTGGAGAGTTGGCTATCACCTGGGAGGAGAGAAAGAGCAGGGAAGAGGGCTGTCAGGGCGGCTGGGCCAGGAGGCTCGGCCAGGGCCAGGGCCAGGGCCAGGGCCCGCGGCGGGGCAGAGCCACAGAGAGTGCCGAGAGGGGCGCAGAGCTGAGTCCCACAGCGGCTTTCCTCGGGGGGTCTCTAGTACCCAAAGCTTTGCCAAGAAGTGTTCTGGTCCATCTTTAAGGGCACATGTACATGCAGCCCCCACACAGCCTGGCGGAGACCCTTAGCTGCCGCTGCCAAGGCCCAGGCACCTCCTGGCCAGACAGCAGCTCTGGACGTGCCCTTGTTCAGTGGGGGCTCTGGGAGCTCTGCTCCCTGGGCAGGAGTTGCATGGTGCTAGGGTGTATGTGAGGTGGGGTGACCCACAGCCCCAGGGACCTGCTCTCCCTCTGAGGGGAGGGGCAGGCAGCGGTGGCCACTCCTGGGCACAGGGGTGGGGGTCTGTGCGGGCTCCAGTGACAGCTCCTAAAGGCCCTGGATGGGCAACAGGCAGGACGAGGAGCAAGGAGGCTCAGAAGTCTGGCTCCAAGCAGGAAAGCCTCAGGCAGGCAGCCCGTCTCGGGTACACAGAGGCCTCGGCCCCCTCCTCTGAGTGAGCCTCCGGAGCACCCTCTCCTTGGGGGAGCATTGCCTGCATTCATCCCTTTGAGCACAAATTCCTCGCCCCAGCAGATCCTGCCGCTATCTGAGGCCTGGAGGGGTGAGGGCGGAAGAGTGCATGTAGCCTCCTTGCCCCAAACTCTGCCAGCGTCTCAGATCTGACCACGGTGGGCTCTGACAGGGGAGCCTGGGCCCCAGCTGGCCTGGCTCTGCTCATCCTTTGGCCCAGACCCTGGGGATCCAGGCAGAGCCAGGGCCCCTGAGCAGCCTCGCCATGGCCCTGCTCAGCCTCAAGTCCATGTGTCAGAGCTGATAAAATGTCCTCTGTCCTCCCAGTCTCAAAATAGCTGCCAGTGGCGCTATATTAGGAGAGGCCAGCACAGAGCTCCCATCCCCTCTCCATCTTTGGCCAGTGCCGACAGCTGCAGGGTCAGCTCTTGCCCTGACCAGCGTGCCCCCTGCAAAGGGCAGCCTTGACCTCTGGGGCTGCCTCTGCCCTGCCTGGGCAGCCAGCTCCTTCTTGGGCATTGATTCCTGCCCCCTGCTTAGCTCCCGTCTGGGGGCTGGGAGGCCTGCAGCAGACATAACTCAGAGGCCCCAGAGCTGAAGGACCTGCCCGGGGCCCTCACAGCAGGTGGCCTGGCGGACACTGCCTCCAGTCCAGCCCCAGAGAGAACAAGAAGGGGTGCAGGGATGCTCAGGCCCACTGTCCCTGTACCCCATTCGTCTTCTCACGCCTCCCAGGATAGACGCTGCCAGGAAAACACACTGCAAACTGCTCAGAGAGAGAGAAGGAGAGAGAGTTGGGGAAGGAACTTCCTTTTAAAGCCAGACTGGACAGAGTCCAAATCTTGGCCCTGCCTCTTCCCAGCACTGACTGGGCAAGTCACCTGCCTCCGCCTCCTCCTTCGTGAAAGGGAGGTGGCAGCGCCTGCCGCACAGACGGCTGTGCAGACTGAACGGAACACCGAGAGGAGAGCCTTGGGTGGGCTCCGTGTCCAGTGGGCGGACTCGGAGCATCTGGACACTTAGGAAGGCAGCGCCTCGGCCCAGCAGAGGCTGCCCAGGCTGGCAGCTCGCAGGCTCCGCCCTGCCTGTGGCCCTGCCCGGGCAGCAGCACTGGCCTTCCTCTGGAGGAAGCGCTCCCTCCCCAGCCGGCTTCCCTTGGAGGACACGCTGGCCTCTGGTGCTCTGAGTGGTGCCAAGTTATACTGTAATACTTGTCAGGTTCCCAGAAGTCCCTGTGCCCAGAGGAGGGCACCTTGGGAGTCATGGGAAAAGGGGGTGGGGCTGGCCTTGACTTCCCGGGACAGGTAGGTGGGTCCCTGTGGCCATGCAGGGGAGGAGTCAAGTCGACCCAGGTGCCAGTCCTATCTGCCACTCATTAGCTGTGTGACCTGGGGCGAATGACTCACGCTCTCTGGGCGTCTAGTCCCAGCGGTACAGCGGCGGCGGCGGGGGGGGGGGGGGGGGGTGCCGCCCCGGGGCCGGAAAAATTCTTTCTCTTAAAGGGGTAAAAAAAAAA
>NW_005871346.1:638041-642360 GCF_000147115.1 Myotis lucifugus | reverse complement strand
AGGGTGGGCTGCTATTATGCACAGCCCCCTTCTCCTTGGGGTCCTGCTTCCTTGCGGCCCCACCCCAGCAGGGTCAGTACTGCAAGCCCACCCCCTTCACACCGCTGCCAAGTCTCTCTGAACCCAGCTGAGATACTTCCCCCTCCAGGCAGCCTTCCCAGACTGTTAGCCTTAGAGAGCTGCCTTCCCACCTCTCTAATTCCTCCTTGCCCCTGCCTCCAGGCTCCCGGAAGGGTGAGGATGAGCCTGTCCCCTGCCCCAGAGCTCCTGGGGGCAGCAGACTTTGTCCTGTCGTGTGTGTGTGTGTGTGTGTGTGTGTGTGTGTGTGACAGTTTTGGGTGTCAGAGTCTCTTGCATTCAAGCCCAGCTCGGCCATTTAGTTGCTGGACAGCTGGACTTTGACTTAACCCTCCCCAAGTCTGTTTTTCCCTCTGCAAATCCAACCCGTCCCCCAGGCAGTTGTGCAAAGCAATGAGCGTGGCCCACGCCGAGGCCAGCAGCAGCTGCTCCCACTCTCAGCCTGCGGGCCCTCCTGGGGTTGGGGCTGGCGATGGAGGCCAGCGCCTCACTCTGATCACCTGACCAGGCTCTACTGAGCACTGAGGACCCAGGTGGCCCCAGACCACCTTGGAGAGCTGTGCCCATTACCTACCCTCCTGGGAGTCCAGCACCTGAGGCCTTTCCTCGGAGGCTCATCTGATACAGCTGAGCCATCTCCCTCAGCGTCTCCGCCGAGTACAGGCCAATGGGGTTGTTATACTGCCTGGGCTGGCTCGAGCCCTGGGGCACTTTCGGGCTGAGCGAGTGCAGGGCTCCCTCCGAGCTGGTCTTGGCCCCCGGGCTGCCCTGAGGAGGACCAGGGTCAGAGGCCTCCAAGTGGGAGGAGAAGGCGGAGGTCTGGGAGAAGGAGGCGCTAAAGGTCTGCCTGACCTCCGTGCCCGGGCCGGCCCGCACCTCGGGGTTGGTGTCCAGAGCAGGGTCCTGGCACAGGGTAGCCGCCATGCAGGGGAGAGAGAAGAGAGCAGTGAGAGGCCACACGCATCCAGTGCTTCTGTGTGGACCTGAAACAGAGGGTTAGTGCCGGGCCGCGGCGCAGCTGCTGCTCTGGGCTCAGGGGGCCGGACAGCGCACCTGGAAGGGGGCGTTTGTCAGGAAGAGCAGGGGGCACGAAGCTCCTGGCCCAGGGCTGGCACCCCCTGGACAGAAAGCCAAGCCAAGCCCAGCCCAGCTGCCTGCGGGGCTAGAGGAGGCTGGAGCAAGGGACTGTGGGTGGGTGGGGGGCACCCACCTCCACTCCATGTCTGTTTCTCCTTCTCCTGAGTAAGGGCCCCTGGTGGGCACAGCCCGGCCTCCTGTTCTTCTGACCCCACACTGTGATGCCCCCACATGGCCAGTGAGGGGCCCCAGCTGGCAGTGGGCAGGCAGAGTGGAGGTGCAGGAGGGGAAACCGAGGAAGTAGGGGCTGACATATGGCCCCTTGGGCTCACCTCTGCAACTTCCCCTAAGCAGCCGCTGCCTATTTCCCAATCTGCCACCCTCCAAGCCCGTCAGCCTCTTCCTCTCCCCTCATCCTGTCCCGGGCCCACTCCGCCTCACTGAAGAAACAGGGCTCAGCATAAGGTCACGCAGGGAGGGTGGTGGGGTGGACTCCCAGGCCTGGGGCCCACAGGCTGAGCCGCTTAGAGGAAGCTGGGGAGGAGCCTGGGGCACAGGGCGAGGTCTGTGGCCAGGGCTCCACCCTCTCTCCTGCGTCCTGGTCACCACCAGCGTTTGGGGCTGGGCTCTATGGCTGTGCAGTTGGGAGGAGGAATGGAAATCGGAGGAAGAAAGCCTAGATCGGAGGAGAAAACCCGGGAGCCAGCAGGCCCCTCCCCACCCAGGGGCTCCTCCAGGATGCCCGCCCAAGCTGGGCCTCCAGCTCTCCTGCCACAGTCCCCTGTCCCCGGCCTCAGGAAGGGGAGGGTCAGAGCCCTGGACACTGTGCCCCCTGCTGTGAGGATGCGGCCTAAGCTGCTGGCATGTGGGCCTAGCCATGAGGCCCTGGCAGGTGGCACCCAGGCAGGCGCTCCCCTCCCCGGGCCGGCCCCCTTCCCAGGGTCAGCGACGGCGGGCAGTGGTGGGGCAGGACTGACCCCTTGCCATGGGACTGCACCCCAGGAGCCGTGTCTGGGAGTGGAGTCGGCCACCAAGTCAGCACCTACCTTCTGGTGGGGGATCACTGGCAGAGGAGACTGGATCAGGGGCGCTGCCGTGGAGATGGGAATGGGTCGCTTCGACCTGGAGAAACCAGAAATGAGGCCAGGTGAAGACAGTCATGCCTGGGCCGGGAGCTCCGCGGAGAGCCATGGAGGCCGGGCAGAGAGCCCGAGACCCGCTGCCCACCGTGCAGGCGGGTGGCTCCAGGAAATCGCTCATCTAACCAGGGTGGAAAAGCACGGCCTTGGGCACTGGGCAGCCACGGGCCTCTGCTGGGGCCTTGGGGGGCTGCCTGGAGGAGAGAAAGCAGGGGAGGCCTGGCTTCCAGGCCTGATGGCCCACACCTGGCAGCACCAGACCCACCCTCCCAGCCTTGTCTGTCTAGTGAAGCACAGACGTGGAGGAGCTTGACGATGACTTGGGCCTGGTCCTCCTCTGGCCCAGCTGCCCTGCGAGGCCTTGGGCACAGGGCTGGGCCCACCCCCAGCCTCCCCGTCTGGAGGGCTCCACCTACTTCTGCAGGGTGAGGCTCAGGTTGTAGCTGGCGGACTTGATCTTGTTCTGGGCCTCCAGGTGGGTCATGGTGTCTGTGTTCACGCCGTCGATGGCTACCACGAGGTCCCCCTGGCTGAGCTGGGACTGTGCCGCCTTGCTGCCTGGTGTGATCTGGGAGGGCGCAGGTGGGGGATGAGCATCAGGAGGGTGGGCCTGAGGTTGGGTCAGGCTTTGGGGAAGCGTCACCTGGAGTCACGGGTAGAGGCCTGCCATTTTGTCTTACACTGTGGCTGGCACCGCGGATCCCCAGCCGGTCCCTCCTGCTGGCACACAGCCGCCGCGTCTCCTAGTGCCTGTGTCTGTGTGTGGCTGGTGGATGTGGGGGGAGGTGGTGCACGCCCCCCCAGCCTGTCCCCAGCAGTCGGTCTCGTACCCTGCACCCTGCACTCTCTCTTCTCGCCGGCTGACTGCATGCAGAGGACCCAGAGGACAGCTGCGCTACTAGCAGAAGAGACCTGAGCCCTGGGGCCGCACTTGGAGGAGAATGACCACAGCGCGCTGCACTGGATGCTGCATGAGTGAGAAATGAACTTTCCCTGTGCCGAGCCGCTGGGCTACACGGGCTCTTGCTACACCAGTTTGCTCACTGTACCACCTGCACCTGAGAACCCACGAAGTACCTCCCAGGCTCCCGAGGGAGGCGATAGGCAGGAGCGGAGGCTCAGCACCACCACAGAGATGCTGCCAGGTCACAGGTAGGATGAATGCCCCTCACAGAGCATCCTCGTGTGAGTGCCTAGAGCTGCCATGCAAGGGAGCCCAGCAGGCTGGGCGCTGTCAACCCTGCCGGGTGAGCAGGCTGGCACACGGGGCAGGGTTTGGTGCTCTGAGGCTGGCTTCATCCTGCCCGAAGGGGAGGTGTGCTTGTGGGGGCCAGTTCCCTAACCCTGCACCCTAATGACAACACAGAATGTTAGAGTCTGCCCCACCCCCACCCTCGCATCACAGAATGCCAGGCCTGCGCCACCTGGAGCACCCCACACAATGCCAGGAAGGCCACACCCAGGAACATTACGTGGGACTCTGGCTCCGACCCCACTGACATCATGGGCAGTGCCCCGCTCTACACACCTGGCTCCCGCCACAGCGCCTGGGGCTGTGGAGACCCCGCCAGCAGGGACATCACGGGAGACTCTGGAGGCCTCGTGACGTCACCTGAAATAGTTTGGTGGCCACTGCGGGGACATTCCGGGAATGTGATGAAGCCCCACCTCTAAAGACGCCTGATGACACGCCTGAGGCTGCCCCACCGGAGACACCAGGAGGCGCTGTGCGTCGCTGGAGTGACCGAGACGTGTGGAAGGCCAGGCAGGCCCCACCCCGAGTGGCGCTGGGAAGAGGAGCCTGGCTTTGCACCCCCAACTGCCCACCAGCCAGCCTTCCTGGTTCTCTGGGCACATGGCCCCACCGTCCTGGCTGGGCCCCAGGGACGAGGCCGGCTCCCGATGCTGGCCAAGGTCTCGGGACCATCTTAGAAGGAGCCAGAGAGGACCCGGGGACATTCGCCTGTCCTTGGGTGTCAAGCCTGACAGGGCTTTTGCCCCGGCAGGACTCTCCCCTAAGCCAGA
>NW_005871346.1:631809-637941 GCF_000147115.1 Myotis lucifugus | reverse complement strand
GCCCTGGGTCTGCTGAGACCATGAGGACGGGAGAGAAACGAACCCGGGACGCGGTCGGCGGTGGGCCTGCAGTCCAGCCTGCTCCCCAGGACTTCTAGCTACCGCTCGGCCCGCCTCTCACACTGCACACCACCCTCCTGCCGACCCAGGCCCAGGAGCCTCCACCAGCACAGGCGCTAAACAGGGCCCAAAAGCAACAGCAAAGGAAAACAAAACACCGCAGGCTGAGAAGGGACTCCTGAGGCAGGAGCCGCTCCCTCCTCCTGGCTTCTCCGGCCTGTGCTCTCCCAGCGTCTTATATAGACATTGTCTACAAAAGTGGAACAGATTTACTCTGAACACCCAAATACCCACCACCAAGGCTCTAATCGACCGTGACATTTCACTCAACTTGCTGCTCCACGTGCCGGTCCCTCCCTCCACCCACCAGGCCAGCTTCGCCAGAAGCGCTTCAGAGAAAGCACAGCCCCGGGGCTCCCATTGGGATGAAGTGAGCAGGCCACTGCCCTCCCGTGGACTGCCCGCAGGGCCCCCCAGCCCATGCCCCCACACCAGGGCTCCCCAGATGCTTCTAAGGAACCACAGAGAAGGCCCATCACCCTGCGGCAGGGAGCTCCCAGGTGAGGGGGCGCTGTCCACACAGACCCCAGACAGCAGGGCAGGCCTCTGCCTACAGAAGTGATTACCGCCAGGCCCAGAGCCACGTCCGGAACATGGTGGATGACAGCGTGAGCAAGGACACCAGAATGACATCCAAGAGAGGCTGGGCCAGATCAGCTCGGGAAGGGGGTGGGGGTGGGAGTGGGGAATCTGGAATGTCCTGCGCTTGGAGCCCCTCTGGGCACGGGCTGGCTCACACCAAACTTCCCTTTGCCAGGCCCTGCCTTGCTCCCGGCAGCCTCAGGTACCCATGGGTGGTCCTTGTTCCCAGGGGAGAGCTCGGCCTCCCTGAGGCCTGGTCAGGACCAGGCTCCTCTGCCCCTGGCGCCTCTCTCCCTGCACCTGTGTCTGCCCATCCTGGCTCAGCTGCCTGGCCTTTGGCCACCGAGCAGATCCAGGACCCTGGCTGCCACCCTCCTGCAGGGCGTGCTCTTCAGTTCTGCCAGCTTTCCACGGAGAGGCGGGGTGCAGGCTGGGATCTCCAGCTGGGCCCAAGGGTCATCACATCCCTCCCACCGCAGGAGAGGTGGGCCCACAGAAGGGTGGGGCACCCTGCGCCCTTGCCTGGAGCCCAGCGCTGTGAAGGGTGCGCTCCAGGCATAAGACACACCTGGGTCTCTTGTTGGACTCTATCCCTCTCTGCTTTCCTCACCCCAGGAAGGACCCAAAGCAGCTAAATCCTTGGGGTTTTCTTTTCTTTAGTTTTTCTCCTCTTAAGCATTTGAAGGGCTCTTTGTAATCGTTGCTTCATCCCACTGCACTTTCCGCCTCTCCCGTCACCAGCTGGGAACCAGTCCTGGCAGAGCTCCAGGCCTGCGTCTCGGCTCACAGGTTCCCGCAGATGGGCTCAAAGTGCTTGGGGCCAACATTGCCACCCGGAGTCCTTCCACCTGCTGAGCCAGGTCCTCAGGGGCCCCGAGGGGCACAGGGCTAACGATGCCAGCGAGCAGCTGTGGCCCCACCACCTGCAGGAGCCCGTGGGGAGGAAGTGAAGGGACGAGCATGGACTTTGGTCTGAGCCAGACCTGAGGTTGCAGTGCCAGCCCCATGCCCTGTGCGTGTGGAGAGGAGGACACCTGGCCCCCGGACGGCGAGCACTGCAGTTAACGGAAGTGTGTAAGGAGGGCACAGAGCTGAGGGAGTTTCAAGGAAGCTCCCAACTGAGGAGCCAAGTGCTGCCCCAGCTCCTCCCCCTGGAGGAGCCAGCGGGGCGGGGCTGGGAGGCTGCATCCCTGGCTCCAGAACGAGAGCCAGAGCCGGCAGAGTGGGGTGCACAGGGCTTCCCTGGCTGAGCAGCCTCAGCCACATGCCGCCCCTGGAGGGCCTCACACCCGCCGGGGAGAGATGCTCTGTCCAGGCTGCCGGGGAAGCAAGGAGCCGGTGGGGCTCAGGGGCACCCATGCCACTGGCTCCTGGCTCCCCAGTTCCCAGGCCGCTGGCAGCCGGAGGGCAGTTGGGCTCCCCGAGGAAGTCCCCAGCCATCTCTCCCCGTGCTCAAAACCAGACAGGCCCTGCCTGCCTCCCCCTCCAGATTTGTCCACGTCAGGGTGATGGGAGGGGTGCGGGGGTGCAAGGGCAGCCGGTGGATGCTGGGCTGGTGTCGCTTCCAGCATCTCCTCCCCACCCTTCCTGGGGCCCATCCCGGGGGATTTCCTTGGAGCCCTAAGTGCATCTAACATTGTGCGATTAGATTACTGCCTGCCATGCTCTTAGAGTCCCATCTGGACTCCCCTGGGGCCTTGCTCCATCCCCCACTCTCCTACTGGAACTTCTGTCTCCCCATGGCCCCACTTCCAACCCCAGCCTGGCCAATAAGCAAGGCAGAGTCTTATCTAAGCTTCAAAAGCGTCTCCTTGCACAGAGGGTTCTAGGGCAGGGAAAACACTCTACGCTGGATGGTAAACGCATGTCATCGAACATTTGTCCAAAACCACAGACTGTATAACAACAGGAGTGAGCCCTAATGAACCGGTGGTGATGATGTGTCCATGGAGGCTCATCAGCTGTAACAACTGCACCACTCCGGTGGGAGAGGCTGATGATGGGAGGCTGTGCATACGCAGGGCCGGGGGAGGGGGGTGATGGAAAATCTCAGTACGTTCCCCTCAATTTTGCTGTGAACCTGGAACTGCTCTAAGAAAATAGTCTAAAGTCTCTCCCCGCTGTCTGACCTGCTCCAGCGCCTCCTGCCGCGTTCCTTTCCCTCCTCACCTCAGGCTTCCTCAAGAAGGGACAGCAGGCCCTGCCTCCGCCACCTCCCAGCGGCTCACACCAGCCATCTCGCTCTGGCCCCTACACTGCACACAGGACAACGACCTCCCTGTGCCCAAAGCCAGGGGTCCCTGGTTCCTCTCCAGCTGACCACACCATCCCCTTCCCTGGCCCTCCGAGGGTCTCTCGAGAGCTCTCCTCCTCCAGTCCAGGCCCACAGCTCCGTCTGTGTCCGGGAGGTCACCTGCAGAATGCTCCTGGGGGCATATCCCGCCCGGCGGGCCCGCAGGGTACTGGGACACAGCAAAGTCCCTCCAAGCCTCTTAAGACGGTTCCTGGGGAGAGGGGAGGCGTGGTCCTAGGGGCCTTTGCAACGATAGACTCTGCCCTGGACGGGAGGGGCCTGTGTAGAGAGGGACAGAGCTCTCCCAGCCTAGAGGGCCGCCCAGCAGGGCCCGGGGCCTCCTCACGCTTGCTGCCGCCCCCCTGGAGCCTGGGGCGGTCCATGAAGTCGGCCCAGGGCCTGCTGGGGGGCCGCTAAGACGCATTCCCGTGGTGGGCCTGTGGGCTCTCCAGTTTGCTCCTGGGTGGGGGCGCCTCGGAGGCTTGCCTGACCTTAAAGGCTATAAACAGCTCGGCCTGTCAGCACTTTGAGGCGCTGCCCAAGAAGCAGCTCCAGCAGCTCTGGATTCCAGGAATTGCCGGCACAGTTGCCCCAGAATAGTCTTGGCCTTCCCCTCCCTGGGGACCCTCTGTCCTCTGGGTCCCCATTGTAGCTGGCAGAGTCTGACAAATACTGGAGCTGAAAACTGCCAGGGAGCTGGTCCTCAGGGCCGGTCCCCTGGCCTGCCCCGCCCAGGCTGAGGCCCCCTCCCCGCCATTCTCACAACTAGTGCCCAGGGACAGCAGGTGCCAAGGACTCCACAAGTGCCCGTTGGTTCCATAGCATCTCACAAAGGCACTGTCTTCCTTTTACAGGGTGAACCCACCTCTCCAAGGTGACAAGCTGGGAGGAGCAGAGCCGGACAACAGCACACGCCTCTCCCATTAAGGGGAGGACCCAGCGTGCACCCAGGGGCAAGGCCCAGAGCAGGCCCAGACTCTGGCCCAGTGGCCGGCGGGGCTGGCACAGGCTGGCACAGGTGGGGCGGGCCTTTGTTGCTGCTCCCACCCCTCCCCCACTTCCTGGAGAACTGGCTGGTGTGGGGAAGGCGGGGAGAGGGCAGCTCCAGTTGCAGGCCCAGCACCTGTCCCGGATAAATAAGGCCCTTCCCTCCACCCTCTGAGTCTCCTTTCTGAACCCCCTTCTCTATGGCTCCTCAGGCTGAGACCCACAGAAAGGAGGCCGGACAGGCTGCTGCTGTCCCAGGGGAGATGCTGAGGGGCCTGTGGGCAGGATGGGGTGGGTCGAGCTCCCACCAGCCTGCAGGTGGCAGGCGGCAGCCTTCTCACAGGAGGAGCTACAGCTGACAGGTGCCTGGCCCCACTCAGTGCTCCTCTACCAGCCCCAGCCGGAGGGGGGAAGGGTCAGGCGTGGGGGCAGGGATCACCACAGGAGCTCCTGTGCAAATTCAAGCCTGTTTGCTTGGCTCTGACCCTGCCTGGCTGACCACCCGCTCTGGATTCAGTGCAGGTGGTCGTGAGGGAGGCCCCTGTTGAGAAGAGGCAGGCCCTGCCTCCGGGAACCCCCTCTGCAATATGCCCCCAGTCCCCAAGCACCCACTGGTCCCTGTGGGAAGTGAACTGCAGCTGGAGTGGCCCTGCACCCCCGTGGGGGAGAAGTTCCTGGTGCAGAAGGGCCTGGAGAAGCCCAGCAGGCAAAACCACAGCGCTGGGGGGAGGGCAGGGCTGGGGGCTCGGGCAGGCCTGCAACACGGAGCCTGGGGCACCCCAGCCTGGGGATCAGCAGCCACCAGAGCAGCTTACCAAGAGACTCCAAGCCCCGGGGAGGCCTGGTGCCCCGTCCAGCTTGCTCCATGGCCTTGGTAACTTGGGGGGTGCCCCTGTAGGAAGCAGGGAGGCCATGTGCCCTGCCCTGATGCCTTGTCTGGGCTTCGGGTTCTATTCTTAAAAGTCCCCCTAGTCATGGCTCCAGCACATCCCAATACACCTGGTGCCTGCAGCGAGGACATGCTTCCTCCTGCCCCGCTTCAGGCCTCTGTGCTGCATCCAGCCCCGCTGGCCAGGCCAGGCGGCACATAGCCCCTGGTGAGGTCATGGCCATCCTGGCGTCACGGAGCCAGGAGGCTGATCTCCACCCCAGGGATGGGGCAGGGAGCCCCAGAAGGAGGCCTTGAGGATGGTGGGGCTGGGGCTGGGCAGGGTTGGGCTCAGTCCCAGGTGGGGTGGCCAGGGGACCTATGAGAGTGAGGGTGGACAGGGAGGAGACTGCAGCCATGGGGTGGGAACGTGCAGGGTGTCCTGGGCTCAGAGGCCCGTGTCACCACACCCTGAGGCAGGGTGTGCAAGCCCTGGCTGTCTTCTGAGTATGGCCCCCGGCTCCCGGCCCGTAGTCTGGAGGGTGCGGGCTCAAGTTGGAATGAGCCAGCTCTCCAGGACGAGGGAGGCTAAGGTCGTTTCCCGGGCCAGCACCCCACCCCCAAGAAATGCAGCCTCCCTAGCACCCTGAGGGGCTTTCCTTGGGGTCCCTCCAAGGGCCCACGTCAAGTTCCACAACCAGGACTCCTCCTCCAATGGGGGTGTTGGCTTCCCACCACCCTGCCAAGCAGCTGTCAGGCCTTCCCCAGCTGCCCACCTCGGCGCTTCCCTGTCCCGAGAAAAAGCTATCTTCCAGGTGGGCAGCAACCAGACACTCCTGCCCACCCACGACCCTCCCATGACAACCCGGGGCCTCCGCCGGCCCCCTCGTGCCCACACCAGGACTGCTGGGGGCTGCTCTATGCCTCACATGCCTCACAGTCCACCCCGGGCCCCAGGGCCTACAGCCCCAGCTCTGCAAGACTCCCAGAGTCCCTTTGCTTCACAAATGTTGCCTGAGCATCTATGCTCTAGGCCCTGGTGTGGGTCCCGGGGACTCGGCTGTGGTTAAGACAAGGTTCTCTCAGCAGATCTAGCTGCTCCTCTCGCTGGGTGTCAGCGCCCCAGCAGTCAGCAGTCTGTGAGCTGCCCTCGGGCAGTGCCGTTCCTGATCGCAGGCAGACCCGGCAGGGACAGGGGTCCTTTTCCCTGGTGGGCGGCGAGCATGGGAATAAGATGTGAGACAGGCAGGTGAACAGCCCCTGGTGAATGGGGCAGGGGCTT
>NW_005871346.1:615600-631606 GCF_000147115.1 Myotis lucifugus | reverse complement strand
CCCTGAGCCCTGACAGCGAGGTGGGCAGTCGTCCATCTACCTATCCGCCCCCGTTACCTGCCCGCTCCACCCTGTGGGTGCTCTCTCCCCAAAGCCCACTTCCAGGGAGACACTCCCAGCCTGGGGGCACCCTGAGCCCACCCTGCCGAGGAAGGGCTACCCCCCTTCCCTTGTCTGCCAGCCCTTCTTGGCTTAAAGCACCCTCAGCTTGCCCATTACATTCCACATTTCGCAGGCCGGCCAGTTTGGCAGGCAAACAGCTGCGGCAGAGACCAGGGGGCTATGGCCGGCAACATTCAGTTGGCGCCAATCCCAGCCCCCAACTGCGGGTGGGGTGTGCTCTGATTTTCAAGAGCCTTGAGGAAGACAGACAGATGGACAGACACACCGTTCTCTGAACATGCCAACCCCTGCGGCACCAGGCCGCGGCAGCGCACTCACCCGGGAGATGGTGAGCGGCATGTTGAAGTCCTTGCCCCCTTGCAGACGGAAGCCCCAGGGCCCAGGCCCCGCCAGGGTCACGCTGTAAGACATGCTGGTGTGGACAGCGGCAGCCTCTGTGGACGGAGGAGTGGAGTGAGAGGCCCTCGCGCACCCTCCCAGCCCAGGCCTCTGCCCCGATCCCCAAACCCGACCCCAGCCGTGCCTGCTCTGCCCCTGGCTGTTGGCTGAGCTGTGTGGCGCTTCTGAGAGGCTCCTAAGAATAGCTGGGAACAAATGCCATCGACACTGATATCTGCCCTCTGCTGCGCCCATAAATGGACTGTAACCCTACACTGTGCCCGCCCGTCCAGGCCTCCCAACCAGTCCACCGTGACTCATACGGCTAATATAGCCCCTGGGGAGGGGTGTCCAGCACCCAGCACCCGGGGGCAGGACGGGGACTGGCCAGGTCAGTGACAATGCTCTCGCCTCTCTCTCTCCCTTCCTTGCTCCCTCTACCTGGAGAGCAGGACGCACGCTCTCTCCCCAGCTGCACCACCCCTGGCCCAGAAGACGATAGCTGAGCCCCTTGGGCAGGGCGTTGGGACTCTGGTTACGCTGCCCTGTGCTCTCTGGTGAAAGGCTGTACCTTGTGTGGCATGGAGCCCTGGTGGCCCTCAGGGCAGGTGAGCCTCCCGCTAGCCTGCACGGAGCCTCAGCTCCGGAGACCCGTAACTGGCCCGAGGTGGTGCAGGCCCAGAAGCGGTCATCATGCTGGCCTGCGTGGCTCAGTGCTTAGAGTGTCAGCCCGCACCAAAGGGTCTCGGGTTTGACTCCTGGTCAAGGGCACATGTCTGGGTTATAGGTTCAACCACTGGCCCCAGTTGGTCAGGGCACATGTGGGAGATAGACAATTGATGTTTTTCTCTTTCTCTCCCCCCCTCCCCCGCCCCCTTCTACTCTCTCTAAAAATCAGTGGAAAAAATACCCTTGGGTGAGGATTAACAACAAAAGCTCATCCTAACAGCAGCAGCTGTGGGCATGGCTGAGCTCAGCTCCAGGCCCTTCACAAGCTCATCCCCTCGGACCCGAGAGGCGGCGCCTCGGCCGGAGCCCGGCTCCGAGAGGTGAGTGCCTGTCCCAAGGTCACGCAGGGAGAGGACTCGGCCGCCCTGGAGCCTGGGCTAATTCCCACGGGACTCGGGCCAGAAACGAGCTCCCAGTGGCCACAGGTGCCTCCCAATGCCCAGACTGCGGGTGGGGGGTGGGGGGGAGGTCTGGCCTGCACCCCTGGGCACAGGGCCTAAACGCAGGCCCCGGGCAGGCGCACACCCCCCAGACCCTCGGGCCAGGGGTTATTCCTGGCCCTCCTGGCTCACTTGCGCTGGAAAACCTGACAGCAGTATGGAAAGCTTCAGCTGCCAGCAGGCACGTCAAGCCTGTGCCCTTTGCGCTGGAATGGCAGGGGGCAGGGAGGAGGAGAGATGCCATTTGCTCAGCTGCTGGGCCATGGGGCCAGGGGGGCAGGGAGGGCAGCGTGTTCAGTGTGTTCAGTCCACAACCCCGAGACAGCATGTTTTGGGAGGGCCTAGGACCCTCGGGACTCCTGCCAGTGTGGCCTTTGGGCCAGGACACCTTCAGAAGCCTTACCCAGAAGAGACCTCAGGCCCTGGGTTGTTTGGAGAGAGATCAAAGCTCACCCTGGCCCCTGGCTGGGGAAACTGAGGCTCGGGGAAGGCAACTGGCTTAGCTGTGCCCTGGCCTTCCCGCAGGGCTCTGGCCTGGGCTGGGCCCCAAGCATTGAGTGCAGGCCTGGGTGTGGGCAAGTGATTCCCCGCTGCCAGCACCCGCCTCGGGCCTTGGCCTGGCGCAGACAACGTGCTGGTGCAAGGAGTCCCCATATCACAGCAGCATTTGGCAGCTGGCCCAAGATCACAAAACTGTCACTTGGAAGAAGCCAAGGAGGGACTGTGTTCCTTCCTCCACGTTACCACCTCCTCTGCCCTGTGTCATGTAGCCCAGCCTGTTCTCCCTGCTGCGCCTGGCAGGAGGCCAGCAGCTCGGAGCGCCCCTTCCCTCCTCCCCCCCATACCAGCCCCTGCCCTTCCCCCACACCCTATCCCCTTTCCTAGGGAGGCCTGTCCTTCCAGGATGGAGAGGACCCAGCAGCATGAACAGTGTGGGATAAGGCAGGAAGGGGAGGAGGGGGAGCCACAGGCTAGGCTGTACCTGGAGACACAGGCTCTTCTCTGGACTTGGGGGCCTGCCTGATGCTGCCCTGGGGAAAGGGAGGGCTAGTAGGAAGGATGCTCTTAAAGGTAAAGGCCATCCCCTCCCCCCACCTGCCTCCCCTGGGAGACCCAAGACAGCCATTGAGCAGCTGGTACCCACAGGCTGGGTGGGAGCCGCTTCTGGTAACAGCAGCTCGCTGGGTAGTGGGGTGAGGGCAAGCCTGATCTTTGTCCCTTCTCCACTCTGTCCCCTCATAGTTTGAGACAGGAGCCTCGGGAGAGAGTCACAAGGTGGGGAAAAGAGGGGAGGGAGGAAGAGAAACTGCTGTGGGCCCACACTCTTCAGGCCGGCAGTTTCTCTCCCATTTTGGCATCAACAGATAGAGACCAAGTTTGTCGAGACTGCTGCTTTTTATTTTCCTCTACCCTGTCTGAGCTGCACAGCCTGGGACGAAGGCCACTGATTTACTAGTAAAAGAAATCACAGGTGCAGTGCGTGCGCACACGTGCTCAGTGCATGCGGGTATGTGCCCGACAAGGAACGTGCGCACGAGCGTGGGCACAGTGCAGGCAGCGCTGCAGGGAGAAGCCAAGGTGAGGAACAGGCTCCCGCGGTGGAGGGAGGTGCGTGCCGGCCCTCCGGGCCTGCGAAACGCCCAGCCGGGCAGGGGCAGCCACGGTGAGCCCCATGGAGCATCGCCACGGCCTTGCTCCGACAGGACAGTCACACACGGCACTTGCGGGGAGCAGCTGCCCGGAAGCAGGAGGCCTGGCCCCACTCCTCAGGCTGAGCCTGGGGAGCAGGCTGCCCAGATGAGAAGTGGGTGCAGACCACTGCGTGGCACGAGTTTTGTGTTTTAGGATGTGAATCCAGCACACCGTGGTGACAGGGCCACTCCAAAGCCCACAGTTCAGGGCTGATCCTGGGTCTGTGTGAGGGGCCTCAAGGGGCTGGACGTGTCCCAGAGGAAAAGGAGAGCCAAGGGGGCCCTACATCCTGGGGTCCGGGCTAGGGAGCAGCCCCTTGGTCTGAAAAACAAGCAGCACACATCTGTTAGCCCAGGACTGTCTCCCTCCCCCCCCCCCACCCCTCCGCCCGTGGGAGCAGCCTCCGGTGGCCCTCTGCAGTGAGGGACAGTGCCTGAGGGCAGGCTGTCCTGGGTCAGGGTGGGCCTACTCTGAGACCGGCCACGTGGCCGGAGAGATGGAGCCAGAGTGTCTAGGTGCCTGCAGGGACCCCCAGGTCCCCGGGCTCCTAAGTCTGGACTGAGGTCCCTCCACCCCACTGTCCATTTCTCCACTGTCCTCATTTCTCTCCCTGTGCTGCGGCCCCTCCTCCACCCGCTCCTCCACACCTCAGTCCTGCTGCCCTACAGCACCACTTCCTCCGGGCCTCTGCCGCAGCTCACTCCTCCAACCTGTCCTTGCGGGCCACACAGAGGCCTGCAGGGCCACGTCCTCCCAGGGTCCGCCCGCAGCACCGCAGCACCGGGCCCGGAGAGCCCTCTGGCCAGCACTTGAGTGGCTTTCCCAAGGCTCCTGCCACCTCCTGCCCTCTCCTACCCCTCCCCCCAGCTCCCAGGGCCCTTTGGCTGCTTCTGAGGTCACAGGGCAACATTCTGTCCCAGGACCCTGAGTGCCCCTGGGCCCCCTCATTCGCACGGCTGTTCCCTCAGCCTGGACCCTCGCTCCCCCACTCTGCCTGGCAACCCCCCCTGCACCTCCGCCTCCCTGGGGACCCTTGGGGCCTGGCCTCTGCTCCCACACCCTGTGTGCTGATCCTCAGTGGCAGTGCTTGGCACCGGTTAGGAGCCTGCCGATGAGCCACCCCTCTTTTCCCAGCCCGGTGTGCCCCCAGGCCAGGCACTGTGCCTTTTGTCATCGCCCCCCAAGCCGGGGCGCAGCCATGCCTCTGTCCGCCCCCTACGCTTGTGCACAATGCAGGGGGCTCAGGGCTGGGGAGTGAGTCCTCCTGGGGCTGAGCATTGGGGAGCGGTGCTCCCTGAGACACTGAAGTTGGAAGGGGCAGAGGCTCCAACTGTAGGGGCAGCCCAGGGCTCCCCTCTCTGGGACATGCAGGAGGCAGCCTTGGAGAAGGATGGCAGAAAAGTGCCTGTGGTCTTGGCCTTGCTAGGGAAGCTCAAGAAAGCCCAGAAGCTGGGGTGGGAGTGAAGGACAGGGGTGGGGGAGGGCAGCCTCAGGGCCTGTGCGCGTGGCATTTCCATGTTCCAGAATATGGCCTTCTCTAATCACCATCGACATTCCGTTCCATAGGCACTTGGGTGACAGCTGGCTTTCTTTTAATAGCCACAGTATTCTGGGTGACACCCTGGTCGCAGGGCACTGGCAGCGAGCACACACATGACACGCACCCCCCACCCAGGTACGCCCAGCCTCCAGCTACACAGAGGTGCGCACCACCCACACCTGGTGACACGCAGAGCTTAGAGAGACACATCAGGGAGCGCTCCGCTCCTGTGTGTCGCGGGGACAGCATGTGCGAGCACAGGTCGCACACACGAGCGCTCATGTGTGCATCTGTCCCAGCACAGAGGCCACCGGCACGGCTGCCTAGTGTGTCAATCACAGTCACAGACACCCTCAGGCCTGCTCAGAGCCTCTGGCAGTCTTAGACTCCCAGGCCCACCAGGCGGGCAAGGGAAAGCTGGGGGGGACCGAGGACAACCCCGCTCTCCTGGCCACCCCCTGGGCTCCTTGCCCCTTGTCTCCAGTCACCTTCCTGGGATCCTCTGCTTCATGTCCCTGGGACTTGGGAGGGGCCTTGGTTTCCACGTCCTCCAGGCCCTGACTGCAGGGGGGCGGGCCACTCACTTGCTGGGCAGCCCCCCACATAGCGGCTGCCTCCGTGTCTGTCCAGCCCTGTGAGGTGAGAGTGAGACAGTTTTGCTCCTGCCCCTCCCCCAGGCCTTGCTCCATCCTCCCCACATTTACTTGGGTGAGGCCCATGACACTGTTGGCAGGGGTGCTGGTCGCCAAATCCCTGCAAACTGTAAGTGTGTGCGCCAGGGGTGTGCACGCACCTTCTAACACAAGTGTGATGGGTGTGTCTTCAGGAGGGTCTGGACCTCTGTTAACAAATAAGATTCCCTCCTCGATGTCTCCCACAGCAGCGGTTCAGGGAAGGGACCCCGACAGCTCCTCCCTCAGCCCCCAACTGAGAGCCCTCCGGAAGGGGGCAGTGGGAGGAAGGGGTGGAGGGACCCTGTAGGCACAGTGCGGAGGAGCCCAGGTGTGGCTGGAGACAGGGGCCCACGATCAGGGAGCTCTCCTGGGGACCTCAGGGGGCATCACAGCTCCAGACCCCAAGCAGGGCGGCAGGCTCTGGGGTCTGTATCCACCCATGGCACCCCAGCCAGTCGTGGACGTAGAGGCAACTGTTTCAGGGAAGGACACAGAGGGTCCGAGAGGGTGAGCCAGGCTCACAGTCAGCACGTGATGGAGCTGAGGCTTGCACCAGGGCTGTGCTCCTTCCTCTGCACCTGCGGGCTCTCAGGGCTCCCAGGAGGACGGGCTCCATGCTGAGAACAGGGCCCTGAGCTAGTTCCTGTCTGTCTCTCTGGAGGCTCATCTGGGACCAGAGATGCTAGTCTTTTCCATCTGTGGCTTAAGGGGTAGTGCCGGCCTGGAGTGGGAAGACCCCTGCTCAGCCCTGGCCTTGCTGCTGGGTAACCTTGGGCCAGCCTGTTGCCTCTCTGGCCCCAATGCCCCTACCTATCAGGGAGGATGATGCCTGAAAAAGCTGTGGGAGGGGGAGGCTGGGAGGCGCTCTTCCTGCCAGTGTCCCAGTGTCCTGGGGGTTCTTGAGTTTCAGCGGCAGCTCCGCCCAGAGGCCTGAGGCTGGCCTGGTTGAGGAAGGGATGGCCAGCCATCGAGGGCCTGGCATTCTTACCATCTCACTTTCAGAGCCCAAGGACTCCTGGCGTCTCCGTCTGGAGACCCAGCTGAGGTCCGAGGCCTGGCTGCTCAGCGTGGAGCGGTGGGTGGAGCGGTAGCTGGCGTAAGGGCCGGTGCGCTGCCCCGACACACCCAGCAGCAGGCCCAGGCAGGGCAGATGCTGGGCTATAGCCATTCTGCAGGGAGGCACTTCTGGTTAAAGCAGAGGGGACAGACAGACAGACAGACACAAGGAGACAGGGGTGGGTGGACAGACTGATACAAGGCTAAGGGGAGTGGGAAGAGAACCCCTGGGGAAATGGGGACTTCAGACATTGGGGTCATGAGCACAAATGACGAGGTCTTGGGAATGGACAGAAAGAAACTGGGAGTCATGAAAAGTGATGACAAAGGACAGACAGATGCTGAGGTGAAAGATACCGACAGGCTCACAGGACTGGGACAGACAGACAGATACTGGGGCCAAGGGCATGGAGGGAGAGCCTTAGGGTAGCAGGTTCAGCCAGGTGCTCAGTTCCAGCCCTCAAGTGGCTGGCTCCAGCCACATCTCTGCCAATGGGGACTCGGGGTTGAATAGGCTAAGGCCTGCTGCTGGCCCAGCAGGTGGTGAGTTACTGACACCACCAGGCAAAAGGAAGCGCTGACGGCCTTCTTGTGGGAGAGGCCAGTGCGCTGGGATTCCGTCAGCAGAGAGCACTCTGGGCCAGCACCATGCCCGCCTGCCAGGGCCCTCGAAGCTGAGCTCTCCTGCTGGGGTCTCTCCAGGTGTCGCTGTCTGGGGGGGTTTTCCTTGCAGGGGCAGCACTGCTGATCAGCCATCTGGCTGCCTTTTGGCCTCGGCTCCAAAACTCCCCCATTAGGATTAGACATTGCCAAGGGAGCCTCCTGGGAAGGTGGAGCAGCAGCAGGTCACCCCGGCCCCAGGTCCCCAGGCCCACCCACTGTCACTGGCTGGTCCCAGCTGCTGGAGCCCCTCCAATACATACACAAGAGACAGGAAAGACACCCCCTTCGCAGGCCCTCCATGCCCATGAGGGTGGGCCTGGGAGCCTGGGGCTGCACCTGTACTTGGGGTGGGTGATGGCGTAAATGATGGGGTTGTGGATGGCAGAGGCCTTGGCGATGATGGCTGGCACCGAGTTCATGTAGGGCGTCAGGACATGAGCGTACCTAGGACAGAGAAGCTGGGGTCTCCCTGCCACGCTCCTCCCTGGAGACCCCCGGTTCTCTGTCCCTCTCAGGCATGTTCTTCCTCTAGGCCAGGCCCTGCCACAGGCACAGCCCAGCCCGGCCCAAACCAGCTGGGCCAAGTCAGTCCCAGGGGTGGGACTGCAATGCCAGGGCGAGTTCTGATCTGAGGTGAGGGGCACCCGGAGAGCAGTGAGAGGGCGTCTGGGAGGAAGCTGTGCCAAAGGGGGGGGGGGGGGGGGTTCCCTGTCCCTTGGAGCCTGTGCTGCCAGCAATAAACCCTCTTCACCCCCAGTGACGCCGGTCCCTGCTCAGCTCTTCCCACACCGCACCCCAGCCCTGATGCCCACAGCTGTCCTGGCTCAGAGAGTGACTTCACAGGAGAGCCATGTCCAAGGAGATCACACACCCACCACTTCCAAGGGTTCAGAGCTCTCTCTGCCTCAAAAGTGCTTCTGAAATCTGGCCTGCGTCCACGCTGCTGCAAATGTCAGAGTCCCCCCGACTCTCGCCATCAGGGCAGGAGAGGAGCGGGAGCCCTGGCTGTGTGCCAGGTGGAGAAGGACCCAGAGCCTCGGGGAGAGCCATGGATTCCAGGGCTCCTGCAGCACCTGCAGCCCTCACAGGCACTCAGGCCCAATCCAGCATGTCCCAGCGCCTCCAGGAACCAGGCAGGCCCAGCAGGGGAGCATCTCACAGCAGGGGGAGAAGGGGGCCAGGCTTCCAGTGTAAGCACAGCTGGCTTGCGCTTGGGCTAGGGAGGGAGAACCTGCCCAGAGCCCCTTCATCCCCTCACCCCTTCACACCCCACAGCCCTTCGCTGTTGCTCACCCAGCAAAGGCCATCAGGGCCACAGTGGAGTAGGGGGCCCAGGAGAGCACGAAGAGAAGAATGACCAGCAGCACAATCTTGGCCATTTTCCACTCATTCTGCAGCCCCTGCCGTTGTCGGGGCAATTCACTGCGGCCCTCACAGGCTCCGAAAGTCTGGAGAGCCCTGGGAAGGATGCGGAGTCCGGGTCTGACCCCACTTGGGTTGCAGTGGGTGCCAGGGTCCTGGCCTGTGCAAGCAGCCCTGACACCCCAAAAGTTCTCCATTGCATCCAGCTAAGCTAAGCTGCCTCCTTGGGTTCCACCTGCAGTGTCTTCTCTGCCATCCCCCACCCCCAGACCTCCTGACATGCCTAATAGCCCCCCTCAGAAGACCCCATCTCCTGAGACTTCTCTGGGCATCAGGCTGTGCTGGTCTCTAGGCACCTGCCCCACAAGCACTGGTGCTCAGCTTGTCTTTGCCAATCTGGAGCTGGGTGCCCCAGGGGTGGGTGCCGATGGGAGCCTCTAGCGAAGGAGCATGGCCCCCTCCCCTCCAACCCCTCCTCCAAGCCCAGCTCTTACTGGCCTGTCTCCCGAATGGCCCTAAAGATGAAGACGTAGCAGTAGATGATGACAAGCAGGGGGAGGAAGAACACGAAGCAGAAGAGCAGCATGGTGTAGGAGCGGACCGCTGGCGTGAAGCTCATGTAGTCCCAGGAGCAGGAGGTCAGCAGGCCCTCGGGCACATAGGCACCTGGGAGGCCGGGCAGGCAGCTCTCAGCATCTGGGCAGTGCTGATGCAGGCTCCCCACCAAGCAGGGGCTTTGGATGTGGGGCCTGGGGTCCCAGAACATTGGCCGCAGCCCAGCCGGCCCAGTGCAGTGAGAGCCAACTGGCAAAGCCCACGGCTGCCCATCCTTGCCAGTGTGGAGCAGAGGCCTCACCAGAGCCCCAGGGTCCTACTCCTCCCGGCTTCAGCCCGCTTTCTGGTCCTGCCCAGGAACGGCCATTGCCTTTGCTGCTAACCCTCCTGCCGCTGAGGCCTCACACCCAGCCCTGCCTGTCTGACTCACTGCCAACTCAGCATCCCTTCTCGCACCCAGGAACCACATGGGCTCCCCCTGTGCCGAGGGATGGGAGCCCAGGTCATCTTTGATAGCTGATGATGCAGCCCCAGTTTCCCTGCTGTTAGTCAGGCCTCCTGAGGCTCATCTGCCTTGAGGCTCAGGAAGCCGCCTAGACCCTTTCTGCCAGCTGGCCAACCCAACTCCACCGACCTGCCCTTGAATACGCCCCTCCCAGACTACCTCCCCCCACCCCCAGGTTCCCACAGCCCACTTACTCCAGCCAAAGAAGGGCGGAAGACTCCAGGCCAGGGCGTAGAGCCAGACGCCCAGCAGGACGAGGGCCGCCCGCCTTTTGGACACCACCCCGATGGCCAGAGGGCGCGTGATCACAAGGTAGCGGTCCAGGGCAATGGCCGTCAGGGTGATCATGGAGGTGATGCCAAAGAGAGCCCCACAGAAGGCATAGAACTCACAGCCTGTGGACACAGCTCCGACTCAGCCTTGGCAGGGAGCCCAGCAGAAGCAGGGGAGTGAGGGTCTGGGGCAGAGGTGCTTGGCTCCTGTCCTCACCTCTCAAGCAGTGCAGGCTGAGCCCTCTCCGCCCTGCCTCCCTGCAGCACTGGCAGAGGCTGGCGGAGGCCTCAGGACTGGAGCCTGAGCCTTCCCTGTTGCTAACTGAGGGCAGCTACTCACTCTCTGCCAAGAAAGAGGAAGTCACCTCCTCACCTGGGCACCCTGCACTGGGAACCCTGGCCTCAGCCTTCCCCCTCCCGCAGAAGGAGCCCGAGTGCCCACCTGCCTCCCCGAAGAGCCACCGCTTGTAGATGCTACTGGCGAAGACCACGGGGGCCTGGGTGAAGCACATGAGGAAGTCGCTGACCGCGAGGTTGATGATGAACATGTTGGCGGGTGTCCTGAGGCCTCTGCTCCTGTGAGGGCGACACTGTCAGAGGCACTTCTGCTGGGGAGCTCCCCTCCGCTACGGGTGCACACACGCACAAGTACATGCACACATGCACCTGTGCACACGAGAGGCACACACACACACACACACACACACACACACGTGTGCATTATAGAGACAAGCCGCTGGGCCAGCCGGCTGCCTAGCAAGCAGCTTTGGTGCCCAGAGTGCAGGCTGAGAAGTGAGAGCCTTGCCTCCGAGGGCGGCTCGTGGAGAGTGAAGTGGAGAGCAGGCCCCCGAGCCGCTGCTCGGCCTGGGAGCAGGCTGTGGTGTCCACTTCTCACCCTCCACACTCCCTGTGCCTGACCCCCACACTCTCCTCAGACACACTCACTCCTCGAGCCCCTCCCGGCCAAGTGGCCAAGTTCTCTCTTCCCCTGTGCCCAGCTGTGCACCTTCTTCCGCAGGCACCCTCCTCACCCCCTGCATCCGGTCTCAGGGCCGGGCCCTGCTCAGCACAGCTGCGTCTGGTCTGCATTCCTCCCCTCCACGGGCAACGGAGCTGCGCTGTGCTCCACAGGCAGGCCCTCCTCTCCCCACCCCCATTTTCCAGATGAGAACACCAAGGCTCCCGCTGGCGATATGGCTCCCTCCAGATCACAACACTCAGCCAGCGGCACAGCAGGATTCAAGCAGACCTGCTGGGCTGCATCACTGCATTGACTCTGCAGGAAAGCACAGCTCCGCTCTGCAGGCAAGACGTGTGGCTCACAGAGATGCCTCGCCCACAGGCACCTCAGCTAGGAGGCCGTGGAGCCAGGGCTCCGCTTCTCTGCCTGCCTGGCTTGGCCATTCGGCCTGTGAATAGGGCAGGTGTGGAAGGAAGAGGGGTTGCGGAGGGGCTGGAGGGCTCAGGGCCCTGGTGCCAGGGCTGTTCTTTGAGGCAGGAGGATGCCCGCTGGGGCAAGGGAGGGTGGAGGTGAGCTGACGGCAGGGCAGATGGGCAGGGACTGCGTGTCCTAGGGGCGGTCACCCTATGCAGAGGGTGTGCCCGGGGCCCAAGTGGCACGTGCCACCGAGCTGCCTGGACTACTTTTGGGCCCTTCCTGAGCTTAAAGATTGAGGCCTGAGCCTGAGACCATTGAGGGCCTAGCCCTGGCCTCACTGTCCGAGCTCAACCGTGCCCTGGCAGAGTCAGCACCAGCAATGCTGCGTGTGCTGCCCTTCTCTGCGTGGCAGGCTACCCTCAGCGGCCAGGCCCCCACCTCACCAGCCAGTCACCTGCAGAAGGTATAGATGACTGTCAGATTGCCCAGCATCCCTGTGAGGCCCACCAGCAGGATCACTATGCCCAGGGTGTAGTGAGCGTGGGCCGGAACGTCGACGGTGGGGAAGGAGACCCAGGCCGCAGCCTGAGCCTCGGCTGCCTGGAGAAAGTCGGAGAAACAGGGCATCACGTTATCCTGTCATCTTCAAATCGCCCTGAAGAGAGGGTTAGGGCTCCCAGAGGGCGGGGTGGGAGCCGTAAGCTCACCGTGCAGGGTCCCTCCCCCACTCAGCTGGCAAGGGGCTGGCTAAAATGGAAATGCAGGTCTCCCTACAGTCGAGTCCAAACTCCCATACATGGCACAGGGCATCAGGCTCCTAGGAGGGCTCCAATCACCCGTGGAGGCTGGAAAGACAGACTGGCACACGCCTGGCAACAGGACATGGCTAGGATGCCTCTACCTTTCCGTGGGGAGAAGGCAGAGCCAACTCTGAGGTGGCCCCTCTCTGCTGCTCCAGGTGCTCAAGCAGTTAGCAGTGGTATTCCAGGCCCTCGGCTCGGGGGTGGTGGAGCGGGTGGAGCCCCTTTCCAGTGCCTCCGAGAAGAGGCTTGCCCCCCCCCCGGGTATAACTGGGTAAGTTGGCACAGATGGAGGTGTCGGGTCTCTGCAGGGAGGCCGGTACAAAGAGATTTAAAGATGCCTCCCCCCAACTCCTTTCCGGGGCTGGTCCAGTCTCCATCCTGCCCTGGCCTTTGTAGCTACAGGAGCCATCCCCTCCTGTCCAGGCCCGAGGCCGCATCCCAGGTCCGAAGGGTACCCTCGCCCTCCCCAGTTGTGGGTGTGGCCTGGGCTCTGGCTAGAATGATGGGGCAGCAGAGCACACCTAACGCCTGCCTCCCTCGCTGGACAAACCCAGTCGCCCAGAGTGAGCCTGCTTCTGTGGAAGGTCCGTGGGCAGCCAGCCCTCCAGGAAGGGGGCCCCCAGGGGCAGGTGTCGCCCTTCAGCCCCTTCCTTCAGGCCAGGCTTTCTCATCCTCAGTGCTCTCCTCCAGGAAAGCCGGTGCCCTCTCTCTCCAGAGGCCGTTCTGCAGGGCAGGCTCAGAGGTGCCCAGTGACACGCCCACAACTCACAGCAAGGCACAGGCCTCTCCGATCTCCTACCTACACCCCTGTGCCCCCAGGAGGGGTCAGCACAGAGGAGGGAAGGTCGTGTGCCCACAGGCGCTCGCCCAGCTTACCGTGGGGCTGGTGGGCAGAGGGGGGTCCACGCTGGAGGTGCTGCTGGGTGAGACTGGGGTGGCCACGCAGCCAGGCTCCCGGGCTGGGTCCAGGGGGCCTCTTGGTCCTGAGGGAGGGTTCATGCTGAGGTGGGGTGGTCTTTTCTTGAGCCCACAGGAAAGTCAAAAGCACGGGAGCCCAGGATGTTAGCTGTGCCAGGCTCCCGACGCTCCCCAGCTCCTTCCTGCCAGTCTGCCAGGTGCCGCTTCTGCTGCCAGCGGGGCTGGCAGCTCTGTGTGCAGTGAAGCACACAGGAGGAGAGTGTCATCATCTGGAGACTCAGCTCCAGGGTCTGTCCCCACCTTTAAGCAGCGGGGCTGGGAGTGCACACGCGCACTTGCTCCGTGAGACCGCCCTGATCACAGGTCCCTGCTGAGGACAGCGTGAGTGTGTGCGTGTATGAGGGTGTCAGTGTGACTGTGTGTGCGCATGTATGAAGGTGTCAGTGTGAATGTGTGCGTGCATGTACGAAGGTGTGTGAAGGTGTGTGTGTGCTTGTATGAGGGTGTCAGTGTGAATGTGTGCGTGCACTTATGAAGGTGTGTGAAGGTGTGTGTGTGCGCGTGTATGAGGGTGTCAGTGTGAATGTGTGTGCGCATGTATGAGGGTGTCCGTGTGAATGTGTGTGCGCATGTATGAAGGTGTCAGTGTGAATGTGTGCATGCATGTATGAAGGTGTGTGAAGGTGTGTGCGCATGAGGGTGTCTGTCTGTGAATGTGTGCATGTGTGTGTATGATTGTGTCAGTGTGAACGTGCATGTGTGTGAGGGTGTGTGAGGTTGTGTGTCAGTGTGAATGTGTATGTGTGAGTGTATGAGGATGTGTGTCAGTGTGAATGTGTGATTGTGTTAGTGTGAATGTGCGTGTGCGAGGGTGTATGAAGATGTGTGTCAGTGTGAATGTGTGCATGTGTGAGGGTGTCTGTCAGTGTGAATGTGTGCGTGTGTGAGGGTGTCTGTCAGTGTGAATGTGTGTGTATGATTGTCAGTGTGAATGTGCATGTGTGTGAGGGTGTATGAGGTTGTGTGTCCGTGTGAATGTGTGTGTTTTAGGGGATTCCAGGCTTAGGCTCTGGACACTGGGCCGGAGGCTCTGTCCTCCCCTCTGACCATTCCCTTTCTCCCCGGAGCTCATCAATAGCCTCCACCCCAAACCCCAGTGCTGTCCAGTGGGCAAGTGAACCAGCCTCCGCCTGTGCCCAAGGTGCCCTACCCTCGCACCCAGCCCACAGGAGCCATCACATCTTCACCCCTCCTGGCAGGAACCAGGCTGGCCACCATTCGCATGAAGGAGCTGAGATGAGCCAGGATCTATATGAAGAGACCTGGCATGGGGAGATCGCGTCATGGAGCATGTTAGCCAGGTGGCATGCGGTCCCACTTGGCGGAGGCAGCAGGAGTGGAGCCCAGAGCTGGAGAGGGGGACGCTGAGCACAACTTCCCGCGTCTGCTGCTTCCAGAAACGTCCTACTTGGGAGCCAGGTCCTGCGCTCAGCGGACAGCTATGCCCTCTCCTCTTCCGGGGTCCCCGGTCTTCACAGTTTTCCGAGCCACGATCTGGGCGTGGGTGGCTGTGCCCACAGGGCACCTTCGGCTCAGGCGTGCTTTCCCTGCCGCTCCAGGTCTCGGGCACAGGGTGGGGCCCGCGGGTGGTGCATGAGGCTGAGGCGCTGGCTTTCCTTCCTCTCCTTTAGCCCCATGCGGACTGCCAGTCGCAGGCTTTGCAATGTGGGCACTTAACTACCAATGTCAGCTGGGAGCAATTCCGACCAACACGCCCGCCCGCTTTCCAACCTGACACCAGGGGGAACACAGGTGAAGCGGCCAGGCTGTTCCTCAGGGTCGCCAGGAGGGCCACGTGCCCAGAGCGCCACAGGCCTCAACGCAACGCGAACGGCTCAGAGAACGGCACCCCCGCCGGTCACAGTGTCCTCGCTGCGCCCTGCCCTCGCAGCAGCGATGCTGGCATTCCTCCGGCCTCCTCCAGAGCATCTCCTGGGGCTGCGGACCCGCCCCTCCGCCCCTCAGCCCCTCCGCCCCTCCGCCCCTCCGCCCCCTTGAGACGCAGCACTGGCGACCCTGCTTTCCATCATGTTTTCAGTTTGGCTCAAATAAACTCTTATGAAAAACATTATTTTAAAACAAATTTAAAAACAGCCCCATGAGCCCCACTCCATCCAGAATTCCAGTGCAGGGTCTTCAGATCCTCATAGGGCCTCCCCCCCCCCCCCCAGTTAGTGCCACTCCCTCACACGCAGGTCGGGGTCCCATCCTCCCAGCACCAGTGGCCCAGGGCAGGCTGGCCTCAGCACCCAGAGCCACCACTGGTGCCTGGCACAGCTATACTCCTGGGGACCCCCAGCGGAGAGCGGGGCTGCCACTCACACACAGCTCCGCTCTCCATGCTCCCCCCCCTTACAGCCCACACTTTACACGGCAGGCCCCTATCAGCTGGGGGTCTGTTGGAATCACAGTCCCCATGCAGCTTCCATTGCTCTTACCACAGAAATTCCCTAATGTGGGAGGCGGGCAGAGGGAATACTGCAATGTCCCAGGTATATGGGCTTAGGAAGGGAATACTGCAGTGTCCCAGGTATATGGGCTTAGGAAGGGAATACTGCAGTGTCCCAGGTATATGGGGTTAGGAAGGGAATACTGCAGTGTCCCAGGTATATGGGCTTAGGAAGGGAATACTGCAGTGTCCCAGATATATGGGCTTAGGAAGGGAATACTGCAGTGTCCCAGATATATGGGCTTAGGAAGGGAATACTGCAGTGTCCCTGGTATATGGGGTTAGGAAGGGAATACTGCAGTGTCCCAGGTATATGGGCTTAGGAAGGGATACTGCAGTGTCCCAGGTATATGGGCTTAGGATGGGAATACTGCACTGATCCCTGGGGTGGGGGATTAAGGAAGGGAAT
>NW_005871346.1:614098-615500 GCF_000147115.1 Myotis lucifugus | reverse complement strand
TATGGGCTTAGGAAGGGAATACTGCAGTGTCCCAGGTATATGGGCTTAGGAAGGGAATACTGCAGTGTCCCAGGTATATGGGCTTAGGAAGGGAATACTGCAGTGTCCCAGGTATATGGGGTTAGGATGGGAATACTGCAGTGTCCCTGGGGTGGGGATTAGGAAGGGGGTTTGTTGGGGAAACTGAAACAGCACAGGTCAGCAGCAGAGGCCTGCAGCTCCGTGTCTATGTGCTGGGCCCCTGCTGTCCTGCGGGGCTGCCGCATCCCAGGGGATCAAGTTCAGGTGGAGGCCCTCTTGCTGGGTGCAGGAGCCAGCTTGGGGCCTGGGACCTGAGCTTTGGAGAAGCCCAGTCCAGGAGTCCTCCCTGTGCTCTAGCCTGACGGCCTCCTCTCAGACCACAGAGTCCACACTGTCCCTGTGTCCCCAGCCCCTTCTCTGGGCCTCAGGTCAAACACCACCTGCCGAGCTGCGAGGAAGCTGCCCCCAGAGCCAGCGGCCCTCTGCCTCCTGCACATCCTCCTGGCCGGCACCCGCGGTGCCATGTAGTGGCTGTCGTCTGGTTGGTCTGTCTCCCTCTCTAAACAGGGCAATTTGTCTGACCTCTGTCACCCATTGTTTTAGGGAAATAAAAATCTCCCTGGTCCCTGCTTCCCAACTTGTGGCCGCAGGACAGCCGCATTAGCACCCGGGAGCTTGTTATAGGTGCCCCACCGACTGCACCGGTCACTGTCCCACACGCAGTGGTAGGTGCTGGCTGAGACTCACAGAGGACTTAGGGACAGGGAACAGGTGGTGGGACACAGGCAACCGGAGACGAGCAACGGCAGGACGCACTGCCTCGCCCGGGTGGGCAGATGACAGGAGGGGCTGCCAGCAGGTGCCAGAGGGACGGCGCTCATGAGTGGGAGCTGAGCCGCGGTGGGGGCGTGGCTGCCGGCAGGGGTGCGTGGGAGCGAACGTGGTGAGTCCCGCTCCTCTCTCTGGGTATGTCCCCTGCAGGTGCCTCCCAATGGCCACCCGACCTGGGAGCCAGAGGCCTGCGAGATGGGGCTCCTGGGACCGAGCGGGTGGGACAGGGTGATGGAGTAGAACCGTCATCTCTCCATCCACTCCCATCTGTTAGTGTCGCCAGTGAGCACAGTTTGTCCCTTGCCCGCTCTAAATGGTAGGGGGGAAGAAAAAATTTCATCCCTCCCCTCTTGTGTATGGGGGGTCGCCCACAAAAAAATTCTATGGCCAGTACACACAATCTTGTCGAGGTGGGAGGAAAAAACACCCTTCTCTCTCCTTTTTTTTTTTTCTTGCCCCCACACAAAAAATTTCGTAGTGGGAGCACCATCCTAAGGTGAGAGAAGGGAGATATATCTCTTCCTCTCTATTATTGTCTCGTCCCCCAAAA
>NW_005871346.1:538679-613998 GCF_000147115.1 Myotis lucifugus | reverse complement strand
TCTCCCAGCTTCCCAGGTTCCCCAGAGGCCAGGCATGAGCCATCCTGATCAGCCAGCGGGGGAGGCGTGGGGAGATCGCACTTACCGTTCCACTTCCATCCCGGGCCGCCAGGGAGGCCCGAGCGGGTGCTCTGTGGCCTGGCCCCGTGCTCAGCCCTGCACTGACCGCCGCCTGCTCTTCGCGCCTCGCTGGCATGGCTGGAGGTGGGAAAAGCCTTCCAGGCCTCCCCCTCAGGGGTGCCAGGGCAAGGCCTGAGCTCCCTGCGGGGGCGCCCAGGGCCTGGGTGTCTGCGCAGCTGGGCGCGGCGGAGTGGGATGTTCTGTGTTAGATGAAGCCCGAGTTGCACGCAGTCAGCATGGCCTCGGCGACTGACCCGCTTGCTGCGGGGCTGGAACCAACCAGCGTCTGAGCACTGTCCCCGGCCCCGCTGACAGCCCAGCTGTCTGAGCCCAGAACCCCTGACCTTGGTGCGGCCTGAGAGCCCCGGTGAGAAAAGCGATGTGGAGGCCGAGGCCCTGGCCCTCAGGTCTGCATTCCCGCTGTAGCCCGGGGTCTGGGCTCCACGCTGCCCTCCAGCCGGCCCAGCAGGGGATCAGTTTCTTCAGCCCAGGCTGGCGAGGGCTATCTGGTTACCCAGAGATTCTCGAAAACTCCTGGGAGCTGTTAAGTGTCTCAACAAGCACCTGAGCAGGAGCTCACGTGAGCCCTCCCTCACCTGGCACCTGCTTGCTTTCAGGCAAACCCTGTCAGAACAGGGCGCCTTCCCAGGGCCGCACGTGCAGAAACTCAGAAACCCTTGCTTTCCTGCGGCCTTACGTCAGAGAGCAGCAAGCAGGGCTGCGCCTTCCCACCTGCCTCGAGCCCAGCGGTATCACCCAGGCCCCCACCAGTGCCCGCCCGCCAGGTGGCCCAGCGGTCCTGCTAATGTCCTCAGAGGCAGCTGAGGTCCTTTGGTCCCTGGGGCCCACCTCTCCTGTGGCTTCTCCCATCCTTACTCCCCACTCCAAGGGGCTCCCTCTGAGCTCCCTCCTGTGCCGCCCACACTAGCAAAGTGGGGCGGGCAGGGCAGAACCATGGCCGTGTCTCTCAGCACGTAGGGGCTGCTTCCCGTGTCCGCAGGAGCCCCACGTTCCGGGCCCAGGGCCTGAGCCAGGACGCTCTGCGTGGTCTCCGATGCACTCCTGCCGGGTCCACGTGTGTTTTCTCAGTGAGGCCAGGCGGGGTCCCCAGTTTCTCGCCCATCCAGTGCCAGGCACTCATCACCCTTGGGCAGCAGGCCATGCCTGGGCTGGCCTCAGTCGCAGCAGCTGCCTGGGGCGAGCTTGCTTTGTCACCAGGAGGAAAATGACAGTCACCCCCAGAATGTGGCCTCTTCCTCCCCTCAGCTGGGGGCTTCTGTGAGGGGGTCAGGGCCAGTTACCAGGTGTGGGAGAGCAATTAGGAAACAGGAAGTCAAGGAAAACATGAGTGAGGCCAAAAGAACAAACTTTTAACTTGAAAACTGATTATACACCTAGAGGGATACGTGTATAAAAACAGCCATCAAATGGGCAGCCTGTATTTCACATATGAGCACACCCAGCAGCCCATCGAAGGCAATGACTTACTACTGGACTGAAAAAATAAACCTCAGGGTGGGCACGATGGGTGATGGGCGAATTATATCTTAATTTTAATTTAATTTTAGAGAAAGAGAAACATCGGTTCATTGTCCCACTTATTTGTGCATTTACATTGATCATCTGCCTTCCACATGTGCCCCTAGTAGGGATCAAACCCACAACCTGGGTATGTGTCCTGACCAGGAATCGAACCCACCACCTCTTGGTGTACAGGACGATGCTCCAACCAACTGAGCTACCCAGCCAGGGCCATTGGCAGACATTGATTCTTGTCTGTGCCCTGACTGGGGGTCAAACCTGCAACCTTGGTGTATGGGACGACACTCTAATCAGCTGAGCTACCCAGCCAGGGCCTCTATCTCAATTTTAAAAAACGCACAAAATATATTCCTTAGCCCTTTGACATTTCCTAGCTGGCACAGGGAGCCTGTAATTGGGACACACCGCCCAGGAGTGACATACCTGCTCCTTCACCTTTTGGTGGCATGCTGGAAGGGCAGGGGGGCAATTTTCTTCCTGGAAGTGCTTTCATTGACGTCGGCCACGTTCCTGAGCCTTCCCTACAAAGCGGAGCGTTTTCCAATGGGGGGGGGGGGGAGGGAAGCAGGGTCCTGCTTTGTGCATGACAGTCCAGAGCCACGTCTGGCCACTCAGAGAGGAGGGGTGGGGGGGGAGGCAGACGGGGAAGGATGGGACCTCCGTGAGCACAGACATGTTCTCAGTGCAGAGTGCGGCCAGCATGTGACGTGTCGGGGTCGCTCTCTGACCACCGCCACCCTCACTTAGCTGGCCCTGCCGAGTGGCCCCGGTGCGCCCGGAATGAGAACCCTGCATTTACATTGGCTTTGTCCTTCGAGGCGACTGTAGACGTGTCGGCTGTGCGGCGGAATCCCAAAGCTGTGAACATGGCATATCCCCACCTAGGAGCCAGCAGGTCCAGGGCCTCGGCTGCGGTCCAGCTTGGCCCGTCTGCTGCCAGTCCGGGAAGTGACCAGCCGTGCATCCCCGGGACGGCTCCTCGCTGCAGGACAGGACGAGGGCCTCACCCTGCGCCAGGCACAGGGAACGCAGGGCAGGGCGTCCCGCCCAGCCCCGGAGCTGCGGAGTCTGCAGAGCACCATCCCTGGGCCACTCGCGCTGGCCTCTGCGCCTCCCTCCTTCCTCATCTGTAGAGAGCGCCAGGACAACCTTCCCCGACAGAAGAAAAAGAACCACCCCACCCCGCGTGTGAACACCCGCCTTCGGCGGTTCAGCCTCCTCCTGTGCCTGGTCTCCCTCCGATGCCATGGGAGGCGTTCAGTCTCCTCCGCTGGGGCAGCTTCGCTGGAAAGACGGGGCCAGGCCCCAGACGGACGGCCGGGTTTCGGGGGAGGGCGGGGCAGAGCAAGCCGTGGGCTTTCCCGCCCCTGCCACTGGCCGCAGAGGGAAGGGGGACCCAGCCTCCTGCCCACACATGGCCTCCAGCTGCCGGCCTCTGCGCTTTTCACTTGGAGAGGCTGTGTCCCCGCCAGGAGCCCTGGCCTTTCCGTTTCATCTAAAAGCTGCTCGGACCCCACTTCTGAGAGCAGAAGCCTCACCGCGTCTCCCCTGGGGCTGAGGACCAGGGAGCCCACCATTTCGCAGCAGCCTGGGGAGCAGCTGAGTCGCAGCCCGGCCCCCTCCGGGTTCAGCTGTGGGCGGCCGCGGGCGCCGCAGGGTGAGGACCACGAGGGGCCCATGATGGACTGAAGAGCGGCTCCCGCCCCACAGGCCCCTGCGGCTGGGCCGGGCGAGGCGACCCTGCTTGTTTTGTGGTTTTATTGGTGTGATCTCATTCACACCGCACATCCTTTAAAAAGGAAGTTATACCAAAAGCTTATTATAAAAATAGTGCCTGTCCGTTCCTTCTCCCAGTTTCACTTCCTGGAACCCACCGTCTTCAACTCTTCAGTCTTCCTCCTGCTACTTCTTCACGTTTATAAGTGAAAGGCTCACACCATTGAATCGTGTTTAGGAAGTTGTGGAGAGAGACTTCTGTTGCTGCTTAAAACCCCCAGCCGAGGTCAAGAGGCTCACGCCCACATTCTAGAAAGAACGTCACCACCCCTGCGGTTTCGGGATGTGGGGGGTTCAGCCCCAGCGGGCCAGGGGTTCCCAAAGGTGTGGACGGAGTCGGCAAAGAATGATTTACACGGAGACAGCGTTCAGATGTTCAGCATAGCTCTCTTTAGTCTCCGTGGATCTTCCTGTGCCTGGCTGAGGCCACAGAGAGAGATCCAGAGGCAAGCTGAGCCTTTATTTTATAGTCAGAGGTAAACAAGGTAGTGGTTACCATAGTTACACTGTTCTTGTGAGTTTCACTTGTTTTTACCATAGTTACACTGTTCTTGTGAGTTTCACTTGTTTTGGCCACTTCCTGTACCTCCCTCAGCCCATTAGCCTCCCAGATAAGATCTAGGGAGCATTATAAGGTCAAGCCTAATTATGCTAAGAGGACTGTGCCCTCTAAGCTGGGACTTGTTTGTGACTTTGCCAACAGGTCAGTCCGAGGCTTAACCCTATAGCGTTTCCCCTCCCATGAAGCTGGAGGCTAGGGGCACCCTACCCCTTCTTCACAGGCTTTGTTGGGGGGACCCCTGAATCAGTGTCTCCCCTCCCCCCCCCCCGCCCCCAGAAGGCTGAGAGGAGAAGAAGGCCGGTGAGGGAGAGCGGCATCTGCACCCCCGTACCTCCTGCCCAGGTCAGTCTCCGCACTCCCCTCCACCTGAGGCCCCGTGCAGACCCCGCCCCGCTCACCCCTGAGAGGGGGAGGCCCTGCACTCCCCCCGGGCGCCCTCCTCACTCTCCCAAAGCCCCGCTGCTGCTCACGATGACCCTGGGGGTCGTTGCTCCACGATGGTTTAGGATTTGACTTTGTTGGGCCTCCTGAGCCGGTTTCCACTCGCCCACCTGCTTCTAAGGTCCAGATTGGTGTTGATTGCTCTGCTGCTCTCCCCGTCGCTCTGCCTTTATGCGTTCCCTTCGCCCTGACTTTGATGGAAGTCTTGGGGAGAGCACAATTAGTTGCATACGCCCCTCGCCTCTTTACCCAGGAGTCCCAGGGGGCCTTGCGCTGACCTACAATGGGCTGCGAGGCGGGGCGTGGACAAGAAGCATGACTGGGTGAGGCACTGCGTCCTTGTTAGGACCTCTGTACTGCTCTCCTCCGAAAGGGCTAGTTGGTCAGGACACTGGGTTTGGGATTGATTTCTAGCTCCTTTGTTAGCTACGGAGAGAGTGTCTGCACGGAGGTTTGATTGGCTGCTGGAGCCCATGGCCCTGGTCCTTCTTGAGGCTGATTTACCCCAAGTGCCTGACGTGGGACTCGGGGTGGGTCTGCGTGGGGACCTGGACCACTGCCCCCCCTCCCCCGCTCCTCCTCCATGTGGGGGGTTCACAGCACAGCCACCCCGTGTGAGGCAGCCTCTGGGCTGCCTAAACGGCAAAGCCCAAGTTAGAACAAACTGCCTTAATTTGGGGACTTAAACAAAAACAGTATTTGATTTTACAAATCCTGAGCCTACAAACCTCAAAGTGTTTAGCATCTCACCTCCACCCTGTCCCCAAACCCCGGCTCTCTCCCAGCCGCCAGCCCTGCACTGGGGTTCCCTGGATTCGGGTTTCTGATCTTTGCTCCTTACACAGAAGTGATGTTTCCTGGGAGAGGCTATGAGCACCCGGGCCCCGCACCTGCTGGGGACAGAGACGGACATCTGCAGGAGCCCTGCAAGGCCAGGCTGGAAAGAGGAAGGTGGCGTCAGGAATGACAGAGCCTCTCCCCGGAGCCAGGCCAGGCCCACTGAGAAGGGTGGGTGATCATGGGAACCGTGTGTGCCTCCTAGGGCCACACAAGAACTGGTCCCACTGAGGAGCGGCCCACTCCCCACCCTCTGCCTGGTCCTGTGCTCAGAGCTGGCTCTGACCAGCGCTCTCAGTGGCGCTGCTTGGGTGGGGCTGACCAGGGCGAGGCCCAGGAAAGGCTGCCTTGCAGCTTCCTAAGGGGAGGAGCCAGAGCTGGTGCTGCGTAGGCCCTCACCCCCTTCAACAGGGGTCGCCTAAGACCATCGGAAAACACATATATAATTACATATTGTTTTTGTGATTAATCACTAGGTCCTGCCTCCCCCCCCGCCTACAGAGCCCCCTGGGGGGGAGGGGGGGCACTCTCGGCCAGCCTCGGGGGCCCACCTGGACAGCACTCCTGCCACTCTTGATTCAGAATTCCTGGGACTTCAATTTTAAGAACTCTGAAGGGTCAGGGAGGGAAGGGCCAGCCAGACCCGGGTGAGGAGAGCAGAGCAGGGAAGAAGAAGGCAGCTAAGGGACAGCAGGGGGCCTGACAGTAAGAAGCTCAGGAAATCCTTGCCAAGTGGAATAAGGGAAACACACAAAATAACGACAAGGCCAAATGCTTTGAGCAACTTACAATCAGCTAGTGCAGTGGTCGGCAAACTGCGGCTCGCAAGCCACATGCGGCTCTTTGGCCCCTTGAGTGTGGCTCTTCCACAAAATACTGACTTCTGCTCATGGGCTACGAAGTTTCAATTGCACTGTACATGCGCGCCCGCACCTGATATTTTGTGGAAGAGCCACACTCAAGGGGCCACCAAGCCGCATATGGCTCACCGGCTGCAGTTTGCCGACCACTGAGCTAGTGAATTACATGTTTGATCTTCCCTAACCCAGGACACTTAGGAGCAAGTGGTTTACACATTCCAGGTGGTCCTGGTGCCTCTTCAGTGACTTTCTTGATGATTTCTTTAAAAATGAAACTGCTCAGAAAATAACCCCTGACCCCTCTATAAGCACATGTTGATGAATCAACATATTGAAGGACACACCTGAAAAGCTAATAAATATTCTGTTAAGACCCTCCCCTAAGTCCTCCCCTAAGATTCCTCCATCCAAAGAGAGAGAAAGGACAAAGGAGGCTCGGCACATCCTCGCAAGAGCACACTCACACCTTGCATCTTTGCTGTTTTTCTCCTAAACCAGCGGTTCTCAACCTGTGGGTCGCGACCCCTTTGGGGGTCCAACGACCCTTCAACAGGGGTCGCCTAAGACCATCGGAAAACACATATATAATTACATATTGTTTTTGTGATTAATCACTATGCTTTAATTATGTTCAATTTGTAACAATGAAAATACATCCTGCATATCAGATATTTACATTACGATTCATAACAGTAGCAAAATTACCGTTATGAAGTAGCAACAAAAATAATTTTATGGTTGGGGGTCACCACAACATGAGGAACTGTATTAAAGGGTCGTGGCATTAAGAAGGTTGAGAACCACTGTCCTAAACTCTGAGGGACTCCATGAGACTCACAACCAGGGGAGCAGTGGGCAGTGACAGCTCGACCCAGGCTCACCCCCTGAACCTGTCTCCACGGCCCCTTTTCTCCGACTTTCTCCTGCTGCTGCTTCTGCCTTAAACCCTTCCTTGTTTCACTGTCCATAAATATTCTCTCAGAATCACCTGGACTCATGTTGTGAGATCTTTCCTGCACGAGGTCAAAAACCCACACACTGCCGGTGAGCCCAAGGCAGACCCACTCCGGCCCGCACTCTGTCCAGTAACAATTCAGGCAAAGTCCCAGCCTCTGCTGGGAACTCTGGAGTGTAAATTACCCATGGGAGCTCATCCAGACCCAGAGCAGGGAGCTGAGCTTTCTTCACGAGCAATGATCTGTGGCTACAGGGTATGTTGGAGGAGGAACATGCACATCACCAGAGCCAAGGGGAACTCTCAGGTACAGCCCTGAGAAGAAGCAGGTGCACAGGCCTGACGAATGGGTGCTACAGGACCTGGGCAGAGAACCAAAAATGCCAGTGCATTTAGCAAGTAATTGGAATAAAATTCTCCCAAAGACAAGTGGCGCTCAGTGAGGCACAGAATTGCAGAACGGGAAGGAAGGTCAACAGTGCTCATAGGCAGACTCCCAGCTCCTGCTCCACTCTCCCTGTGGATAAGGAGGCTCCCCTCCTCTGCAAAGGTTTAACATCCAACTTAGCCATCCTCTCTCTAGCCCCCAGGGCCCTGTCTGACCCTCCAGCTGCTAGAGAGCCTTCGATGACTGCTGTGACCCTAGCCTCACCTCGCCAGCCCCCGCCCACTCACTACAAGAGACTTTCAGGAAAGAGATGACCTGCAGGAAGAATTTCTAGTGACTCTAGCCACTGCTCCCTTCTCCATGCTCACAGGTTTTAGAATTGACCAGTGTTGGGGTTCAGAACGAGCCACCCAAGATGTGCCTCAGCAACATGCAGTGAGCAAAAAGCAACCGAGACCCTGTGGGCTCAAGATACATTTCTGCCGCCCTCCCCCCAACTATCTAGAAGAATTTAAATTAAGGGTCTGGCACATGACAAGAATCATCCCCAGGAATGACTTCTCACCCAGCTCCATGGCAGGGCAAGCCGGCGGGGCAGCATGTGCTCTTCCTGCCGTGACCTCGAGGTGCCTCGCCTCATCCCACGGCACCTCTGGCTCCGAATGTCACACACACCTCAGCTTCACTTCCTGTCTGAGCCTCTGGTGTATGTGGGGTTCCAATGCATATGTGCATGTAGGTAAATGGAGTCCCTTCCTCTTACTAATCTGCCCCATGTCTACTTGATTATCAGACCAGCTGAGAGAACCTTGAAGGAGCGTTTCTTATCCCTCAGCCCCACACCAGCAATGGGCGTAGAGTCCCGAGGCTGCTAGAATTTGCTTTTCCCGTGTCTGTATCTGGGATATTTGTCCTCCCTCAGTGCCCCCTCCAGTCTGAGGGCTCCGGGTCACTCCGGTGCCTGGGGAGAGAAGGAGCAGAGCTGATGTCACAGGGAGACGCTGTGACACAAAGTGGGAAGATCGAGGGTTCCCTGGGAGACTGCGTCTGAAGCACACGCTTAGATGCTAACACTTTGGGGGGGAGAAGTCCCAGGGAAGCCGGGGTGAGGCCGGCGGAGAGACAGGGAGGCCCCGGGAGGCGCGTGTGAGATGTCCTCAGAGGGTCGGTGTGAGCGGCAGGTGCCAGGAAGCCTGGCGTGGGGAGGCAGGGGAGAATGCCACCGAGCCTCAGCCCCCGCTGTGTGCCGTGCAAGGCACCCCAGGCCAGCAGGCACTGGGAGAGCTGAATCCCAGGTCATGGAGCACATCTTGGACGTTGTACCAGTGCCTGTGGGGTCAGCGAGCCACTAGGCAGAAGCCAGTGGCCCTCCCACCTCCTCCTGCCGCCCGCAGCCCCGCAGGCTGCCCGGAGGCCAGCAGCAGGCACAGCGCTCAGCTCTCCAGCGGCTCTGCGTCCGTCCGTCCGTCCGCAGCTCTGGGTGTGGCGGGCCTGGCTCAGCCGACCGCACCCACCCTGGCCCTGCCCCTGCCCCTTTCAAGCGGGTGCCAGTTGGCAGGGCTGGAGTCCATGACACCGGCGCGCAGAGATCCCGCCTTGGCACCAACAGCCCTTATGCTGCGGGATCCTCTCTCCTGAGCGGAGGACGCTCACGGCACAGACGCCCGAGGGCACCTGCAGGCCAGGCGCCCTGGAGTCCTGCTGGGCCCAGCCCCTGCCCTCCCTGTCTGCATCCGACGGCAGCCCTGCAGGGTGGCCTCACACCACCACATGGCCTCTCGCCACCACAAGGCGCAGGGGCCACTCTAGACAGAGCCCGCGGGTCTCAGGCCGCGGGACCAGGGCTCTGAGTCTGTGGCTGCGGGCAAGCGAGGCGGGCTGCCTCAGAGCAGTGGTGACCCCCCCCCCCCCCACTCCCCCGCCATCGGAGACTTTGCTGCCTGAACCCAGCCCTCCCGGCCCTCCTCTCTGGAGAGCACCACGCACCTGCCTGCTCCCAACCTCACTCCAACCTGCCAGTCCCCAGCCCCTCCTAAGCGCGCACTGAGCGAGGAATGACTCCAGCAGCGCCTACAACCCAAGAGGTTGATTGCAAATGGCACCTGCGGGAGCCGAGCCATTCCCCTTCCCTTCTCCCGCCGCCCTGCCCCGGGAGGCCACCTACCGTCAGCTTCCTCACTCCTGAGCTCCTAGGCCCTGCCTCCACCTCCATCACTTGTTTCCTAGGCCCGTTTCCTTTAGGAATTACTTTCTATGCCTCTGTGATTAACCAAATAAATGTTCTCTTATTTTTTAAAAATAATTAATTTAAAAAATAAACCAAATGCAAATTCTAAATTAAATGAACAATATTGGAGCCCTAGCCGGTTTGGCTCAGTGGATAGAGCGTCAGTCTTCGGACTGAGGGTTCCCAGGTTCGATTCTGGTCAAGGGCACATGCCCAGATTGCGGGCTCGATCCCCAGTAGGGGATGTGCTGGAGGCAGCTGGTCATTGATTCTCTTTCATCATTGATGTTTCAATCTCTCTTTCCCGCTCCCTTCCTCTCTGAACTCAATAAAAATATATATTTTTTTAAAAAAACAGAGGATGGGAGATGGCAAAAATGAGTAAAGGTGGTTAAAAGGTACAAACTTGCCCAGCTGCCTTGGCTCAGTGGTTGAGCATCAACCTATAAACCAGAAGGTCACGGTTTGATTCCCAGTCAGGGCACATGCCTGGGTTTTGGGCTCGATCCCCAGTATAGGGTGTGCAGAAGGCAATTGATCAATGACTCTCATCATTGATGTTTCTATCTCTCCCTCTCCATTCCTCTCTGCAATCAATATTTTTGTAAAAGGTACAAACTTCCAGTTATAAGCTTAATAAGTTCTGGAAATCATGACTATAATTAACAATATTGTATTGTGTATTTGAAAGTTGCTAAGAGAGTGGATCTTAAAAGTTGTCATTGCAAAAAAAATGTATAACTGTGAGGTGATAGATGTTAAGTAAACTTGTGGTAATCATTTCACAACATATACATATATCAGATCATTATGCTGTACACCTTAATCTAATACAATGTTATATCTCAATTATATCTTAGTAAAACTGAGGAAAACATTAAAAGGTAGAGATGACCAGGTTGGATAATAAAGCAATAAGTATCTGTTGCTTGCACATAGTTGAAGACAAAATGTTAAGGCCATACTTTAAAAACTGATAATGGCATACAGCTAGAACTAATACAAAGCAGTGTTAAATGTAAAGTGTAATTTTAAAAAGAGGCTGCACTGCAGCTGGAATCCTGGAATCACACACACACAAAACAACAAAAGCTGACATGGCTATACTGTTATCCAACAAATTGCACTTTAAAGCAAGAAAATATCAGATAAAGAGGGATATTCATTAGCATTTTACCATGTTATTTCAATTAACTTTATTTGCAATAGTGGCCCCAGTTCGTTCTTCTCATCTCCATTGTCTATCTACTTAATCCTAGGTACCTGGTGCCCCTCCAGCTTGCTGGGAGAGTGTTATGAGCGGAATTGCATCCTTCCACCAAATCCATATGTTTGAGTTCTAATCCCCAGGACCTCAATGGGACTGTGTCTGGAGATAGGGTCTTTAAAGGGGTAATTTAGGTTAACTGAGGTCATTGGGGTGGACTGTAATCCGATATGACTGGTGTCCTTATAAGAACAGAAAAGACCACGTGAAGACACAGGGAGAAGATAGTCCATCCAAAAGCCAAGAGGAGAAGCCTCAGAATGAAACCAACACCACCAAAACCTTGATCTTGGACTGTAGCCACTAGAACGTGAGAAAAGTAATTTTTGTTGTTCAAACCATCCAGTCTGTGGTGCTTTGTCATGGCAGTCCCAGAAAACTAGCACAGAGAACAACACCTTTATTCCCTTCTTTCTGAGCAATTCCATCCAAGTGAAAGGGTTTTCATGAGGGATGTGGCAGGAAACTCTTGATTGTTCCTTGCCTACAGGCTTAGTTCTAACTGCATTTTTTTGTTTAGCAGGTTCTCAGTTTTATAGCTTACCTGTTGAGGATGAGAAACGTTTGCCCCTTCCAACCCTGCAATTTCCTGAATTTCTATACTTTCTATTCCCTTCCATTCCTGCTTATAATAAATTAGTCCATTACTTCCTGAGTACTTCTGTTACTTGAAGTATCTTGTCATATGCAGCCAACCGTGATCAACACATGCTATTAGCGTTTTGTTTTCTAGTCTCTTCTGCTGGAGCTACAAGCTTACTAGGTTTATGATCTACCTTCTAAGTTATTATAGGTAACAATTTTGACAAACGTACCAATATAATGTTGGTACAAATGTACCAGCGTAAATCAGTGTTCTTGCCCCGTGATCAAGTCAATGTCACAAAACTCAGGTTTTTGTTAAGACACACTCCAACTCTCAGCATGGATTTCTATATCAATCAAGGCATGCTAGATTATGTCAAAATCTGATGACATAAAACGACAAGGTTTATTTCTTGCTTATGCTGTATGTCTGTGGCCAGTTGCTGGGCACCTGCACTTCACACCTTCTCACTCCAGGGATCAGGCTGATGGAGCAGGCATGTCGGACTGAAAGCAAAGGTGTTGCTGTGGAGAGTGACATATTGGCAATTAGGTGTTCTGGCCCTGAAGTGACACACATCAAAACTGATTGGCCAGAACTAGTCATGTACTTGTCTACCCAACCACAAGGGGGCGGGGAAACAACCAGGTGCCCTGCAGGTGGGCAGCAGGAAATATTCGGTCCAGAGCATAATCCAACTGCATGTGAACTAGATAATCAGATAATCACATATATTCTAGGTCTGGTTCATAGAGGCCCAACTTTACTAGAGTTGCAGCCCCTCGTAAGCCCATTTCCAGACTTAAGAGGCCCATGACCAGCACAAGCCCACACTGTGCACTTCTCCTAGTCTCCACCAAGGAACCTGTGGCGACTTTGCCCAGTAACTACGCCAGGTAAAGAGGAAACTCCCAAATTGTTAGTTACAATTGACCCTGGCTCTGAGATAAAACCAATCTCTTAATACTCAGACCACCAACTTGGTCCACCAATCAGGGCCTTAAGAGCATCAGGTGGGGGGGGGGGGGAAGAGCATCAGGTGATAACTGAAGCTTTAACCAAAGTCAACAGCATGCCCCACGAAGCCTCAGTCATCAGGGTGGTTTCCCAGCTTCTATGCACGGATGGAGCAGAGGGCCTAAACGTCCAGGAACTGCCCCTGACTTAAAGGGTCTGTCTACTGTAAGACTGCAATAGAGCCCTGATTGGTTTGGCTCAGTGGATAGAGCGTCGGCCTGCGGACTGAAGGGTCCCAGGTTCGATTCCGGTCAAGGGCATGTACCTGGGTTGCGGGCACATCCTCAGTAGGAGGTGTGCAGGAGGCAGCTGATCGATGTGTCTCTCTCATTGATGTTTCTAACTCTCTATCTGTCTCCCTTCCTCTCTGTAAAAAATCAATAAAATATATTAAAAAAAAAAAAAAAGAATGCAATAGAAAGCACCAAGTGGAAGCCACTGGAGCGCCCTCCTGGCCAAGGGAGGACATGAAAAGGAAGCTAACTCCTGAGGTTGTGGGAGTGTTGCCTGCCTTGTGTCCTGTGCCTGCGCTTGAGCAATTGCTCCCACCTAGCATTAAAGGGTGACAGCGCCAGGAGGTGAGTCAGTGAGAAGCCAGCAGAGACTCGGACGGAAGGGGGCAGAGCTGGTGGTACCTGGGATGGCCAATTACCAGGCACCAAGTCCAGAGCATATACAGATGTTTGTGTCAAGGGCAAGTACGAGGGACTTCACAAAGTTAAAAAAAAAAAAAAGCTGGCTCCGGTCCCCGGCAGCAGCGGCAGGTGCCCCCTTCCAGGCTCTCCTTGCTGTCTCCTTTGGCTCCGGAATCATGGCCTCGCTGTCGCTGATGGAGTCACCAAAGTGTTCAATGACATGAAGGTGCGTCAGTCCTCGGCTCCAGAGGAGGTGAAGAAGCGCAGGAAGGCGGTGTCTCCTGCCCGAATGAAGGCAAGAACATCGTCCGGGAAGAGGGCGAGGAGGTCCTGGTGGGTGCTGTGGGCCAGACAGGAGACCACCCCTCCGCCCCCTTCGTCAAGATGCTGCGGGACAGACTGCCGCTGCGCCCTGCTTAACACAACCTATGATACCGAGGAGCACAAGGGGACCTGGGGTTATCTCTGGGCCCTGAGTCTGCACCCCTTAAGAGCAAAATGAGCTATGCCAGCTCCAGGGACGCCACAAGAAGAAGCTTACAGGCTCAAGCATGAATTACAAGCAAGCTGCTCAGAGGTCATGGGTGCTGCCCTCTGGCAGAGAAGCTGGGGGCAGTGCTGTCCTCTCCCTGGAGGGCAAGCCTTCTGAGCCCCCTCCAGCACCCTGCCTGGAGCATCTGGCAGCCCCAGACTTGCCTGTGGGGGGTTGCAGGCTGCCCCCCTTCTGCCAGGCCCGAGGGCTAGAGGGATCCCAGCAGGGGGAGGGCATTCCCTTCACCCAGTTGTCAAAGAGCCACCCACCCCCTGAACCTTCCTCTCCCTCCAGCCCTGACCGTCTGGCCTTCCCAAATCGCTTCTGATCTTCTGATTCCCTTGGGTTGAAACAGACCAATCGCCCCCGCCCCAGCCCAGTTTTGGAGACGGCCTGTGTTTTTTAATGACATCCCTACTTGCAACTGTTCCTCCCTTTCCCATGCTGCCAACTTCTAACCGCAATAGCAATTCTGTGCGTGTCTGTTTAGTTCTGTGTATACTAGTCAATGGAATATTGTGATGATAACCTCTCCCCACACTGCCTGGTTCCCTCCCCTTTTCCACCTGATGTCAGCCGCTCGTGGAAGCAGGACCAATAAGGGACCCTTAATTAAAAAAAAAAAAAAAGGAAGGAAGAAAAACAACAATAAAAAGCCTCAATTAACTAAAAGAAACATCTAGAAGGACAATGGGAGGCAGTCTTCTCAGGAAATGAGTCTGTCCTTCGGCAACTAGAAAAGCGCTGTATTCAATCCGATGGACGACAGTGCCTTATCAGACTGTCTCATTTTTCCAACTTTTGTTCATTGTGAACATATAAAGCTTTTGAGATGTAAAAGAAATAGTTATGTCTGTGCTCATCATCTTTATTTAGTTAAATGGCATATTTTGTAAAGCAATATTTCAATCTACAAATGTTTCTTTTTTTCATTCCACATTTTCTGAAACAACCCGTGTCTTCATCACCCTGAAGCTTCCTGTTGAGTCATCCAACAGTTTTTTTTAAACTCATTTTTTTAGAACAAAAAAACTAAAAAGCCTTGAAAATTTCACTTCCCTGCTTACCATTAAAAAGGTCGCAAGGAAATAAGTTTTCAGATGATACACTTACCGTAGGTGGGAATGGGGACCCACTTGGCCACTCTGGAGGTGTGAGGCTAGTGTAACACCCAGGGAATACCCAAAGTGCTCTCCGCCAAAGGGTGGGAAAAGCAAATGACCGGTGACTGCCCTGTGACATTGTCACAACAGATTAAGATACAGACAAAGAATCTCAAAGCACTCCTGACGTTAAAGAAAAAGATTTAATAAATTAAAAGAAATGTCAACAGAATGCAATGTGTGACTCAGACCAACATTTGGAGACAATCAAGGAAATTTGATCCCTGACTGGAGATTAGGTGTTTTGTGTTTTTTAAAAAAGATTGTTCTTTGAAAGGATAAACAAGATTGATGAACCATTAACCAGACTCATCAAGAAACAAAGAGAGAGGGCCCAAATAAATAAAATAAAAAACAAAAGTGGAGAAGCAACCACTGACAACACAGAAATATAAAGGATTGTAAGAAAATAACTATGAACAACTATATGCCAACAAGATGGACAATGTGGATGAAATGGACAAATTTCTAGAAAAAACAGTCTCCCAAAACTGAATCAAAAAGAATCAGAAAACCTGAATAGGCCAACAACAACTGATGAAATAGAAACAATAATTTAAAAAAACTCCCAGCAGACAAAAGCCCAGGTTCGGATGGCTTCACAGGGGAGTTTTACCAAACATCCAAAGACGAACTAACACCTATACTCCTCAAGCTATTCCAAAAAGTCCAAAAGGAAGGAACACTTCCAAGCTTTTTATGAAGCCAGCATTATCCTCATTTCAAAACCAGATAAAGACACTACAAACAAAGAGAATTAGAGGCCAATATCCCTGATGAACATAGATGCTAAAATCCTCAACAAAATACTAGCAAATCAGACCTAGTAATACATTGAAAAGATCATACAGCATGACCAAGTGGGATTTATTCCAGGGATGCAAGGCTGGTACAATATTCGCAAATCAATAAATGTGATACACCATATGAACAAATTGAAAGACAAAAATCACATGATCATATCAATTGATGCAGAAAAAGCATTCGACAAAATCCAACACCCATTTGTTATAAAAACTCTCAGCAAACTGGGAACAGAGGGAGCATATCTCAACACGATAAAGGTCATATATGACAAACCTACAGCCAACATCATAGGCAAAAACTAAAACCATTTCCCCTAAGAACAGGAACAAGACAGGGATGTCCACTTTCACCACTCTTATTCAACATAGTACTGGAAGTCCTAGCCACAGCGATCAGAAACGAAGAAATAAAAGGCATCAACTGGAAAGGAGGAAGTAAAACTCTCATTATTTGCAGATGACATGATATTCTATGTAGAAAATCCTAAAGACTCCACCAAAAAACTACTAGATTTAATAAATGAATTTGGCAATGCAGCAGAATACAAAATTAACATCCCAAAATCAATGGCTTTTTTATACACCAATAATGAATTCTCAGAAAGAGAAACTAATTAAACAATCCCATTTACCATTACAACAAAAAAAATTATGATCCTTAGGAATAAACTTAACAAAGGAGGTAAAAGACTTGTACTCAGAAAACTACAGGATGTTGAGAAAAGAGATAGAGGAAGATATAAACAAGGGGAAGAATATACCGTGTTTGTGTATTGGTAGAATTAACATCATTAAAATGTCCATACTATCCAAGGTAATCTACAGATTCAATGAAATCCCTATTAAAATACCAAATGCATATTTCACAGATCTAGAACAAATACTCCAAAAATTTATATGGAACCAAAAAAGACACGGAATAGCTGCAGCAATCTTGAGAAAGAAGAACAAAGTTGGAGGAATCACAATACCAGATATCAAGTTATGCTACAAAGCCACCATAATCAAAACAGCTTGGTACTAGCACAAGAACAGACATATAGAGAACCAAGATGGCAGCGTAAGGTACAGACCTGTGCGTGCTGCCTCCCGCAACAACATTGAAACTACCAACTATAAGACAAACAGCTATCATTCAGAACCATGGGAAAGCTGGCCCAGTGGAAGTTCTACAACTGGAAGGAAAGAAAGAAGAGCATTGAGACTGAGTAGGATGTGCAGAGGCACCAAGAACAGAGGTACGGAGTGGCGCGCCAGGCAGGCTGCAACTGGATGGGCGGTTTTTTTCAATCGAAAGGGGTTACAAACTCTCGAATCCACTGAGCTTGTTTGGGGCGGGATTCTGAGGTCCCAGACCCCTACAGGGAGAGGCAGGACGGCCTTGCAGCGGGTTGGAAAGCGAGGGTGGCTTTCTTGAGAGCTGCTCTCCGGCACTCGGGGACGCGGAGACGGTGTCTCGGAGAGGCGAGGAGTCGCGGAGACGCCATTGCTGTTTGCTCCGCCCTGGTGATCCCCTGAGACCCCACCCTACTCAATTTACATCCCCACCCAAGCTGTGCCAGGGGCACAAAAGGAACCACCTGAGCTTTTGCAGTTTAACCCAACAAACTGCAGATTTCAACTCCTCACATCCATAAGGGACACACTCAAGAAGCAGAATCAGGTTTGGAGGAAGCCGTAGCCAACTCGGCTGGGCCGGCGACATGGAACCGCTGCACCAGCAAATGCACAAGCAGGTCCACCAGATCCAGTCTCACATGGGACACTGGGAGACGGCAGACAAGCAGTCTGTGCACTTAGTAGAAAACGAAATCCAAGCAAGCATACCAGATATTCAGCCACCAAGAACGCCTGGAGATTTTGTCCAGCAAGGAGCCACCCAACAAAAGACAGAATGCCAAACTTTGTGTTGACCAGTTAAAGTATGATGCCCAGCACCTGCAGACTGCTCTCAGAAACTTCCAGCATCGGCGATACGTAAAGGATCAGCAGGAGAGACAGCGAGAGGAGCTTCTGTCTCGCACCTTCACCCCCAACGTGGGATGCGGCGCCCCCTGCGAGGCTGTGACGGCCCCTGTGAGGCTGCGACGGCCCCTGGGAAGCAGGCGGAACCTCGCAAGCTGCCCAGAGGGCTTCGTCGACAGCCTGCGAACCAGCGCGCAGCCCCACGCATAACTATCACCCGAAGGGCGAGAGGGGCGAGAGCAGCTGTAGTGTTGCTTTCTCCTCACTTTTGGTAGCGAAATCCTCATTTTAAACATAAGAGGACACATTATTTTAAAAAGCCGTTACGTGTCTTCATACCCTTTCTGAGTAGAGCGTGAACAAGTCGTGAGAGAACTTTCCGAACACAGGGACACGTTGTGGATGGAAATAGCTACATTTTCCATGTGTATGACCTTTGACCCAGCAACAAAAAAGTACACCTATGGATGAGGACAGTGCGGGGGGGAGGGTAAGAGCAGAGGGTGGGGTGGGAACTGGGTGGAGGGGAACTATGGGGGGAAAAAAGGGGAAGAACTGTAATAATCTGAACAATAAAGATTTATTTTTTAAAAAAAGAACAGACATATAGATCAATGGAACAGAACAGAGATCCCGGAAATTGACCCAAGCCATTATGCTCTATTAATATTTGACAAAGGAGGCAAGAGCATACAATGGAGTCAAGACAGTCTCTTCAATAAATGGTGTTGGGAAAATAGAACATATACATGCAAAAAAAAAAAAAAAGAAAGAAAGAAACTAGACCACCAACTGACACCATACACAAAAATAAACTCAAAATGGACCTAAATGTAAGTAGTGGGTTGTGGACTCAATCCCCAGTAGGAGTCATGCAGGAGGAGGCAGCCAATCTATGTTTCTTACATCAATGTTTCTCTTTCTTTCTCCCTCCCCCTTCCTCTCTCTCTCAAATCAATAAAAACATATTTAAAAATAAATAAATAAAGTAAGACAGATTAGGTTACAGACAGAGAATCTAAAAGTGCTACTTAGGTTAGAAAAAAAGATTTGATAGATTAAAATAAATGTGTCATGTCCCATTTCTTTAAAATAAAATATTTGCAAAACTTTAATTTTTAAACTCAGGTAATTTACAGTAATATCTTATTATATGAGACTTTTAAAACTTTTTAGATGAATTTTATTGGGGTGACAGTTCATAAAATTGACTTTTAAGGACTATATTATTATTCCCTCTTCTCTGAAAGAGTCTTTGAAAATGATAACTCTCAATATTAGTTGTCTGTGCCCTAGCTGGTTTGGCTCAGTGGATAGTGTTGGCCCGCAGACCAAAGGGTCCCAGGTTCGATTCAGGTCAAGGACATGTACCTTGGTTGCAGGCTATCAAAGTGTGAGGTCATGAGCTGGTAGAACCAACTCACCAGAGGACTCTCCACTGACTGGAAGCTCTGAGGTAGAAAAGCAGAGAGAAACCTCATCATATACATGGGATTCTGGTGACTTGGAAGGAACTGCCCACACGGCTGCACTAAAAGCAAGGATGTGGCAAGAGCAAGAGCACGTACTGCCCGAGAGAGGCCTTGCCTGGTGACCAGTGGCTCCAGCCCGCCTAGCTCACTCTGCACCAGGAGGCAGGTGAACTACAGCCCGCTTGTTCTGTAAGAAGCCAGCTGGAAACTATTCTAGGCCTTATGGTTTCCTTAGCAACTACTCAACTCTGTCACTGTGGTACAAAAGCAGTCACAGACAACATGTAAACCAATGGGTGTGTCTGTGTTCCAATAAAACTTTATGAACACTGAAATTTAAATTTCCTATAATTTTCATGTGTCATAAAATTATTCTTTTTGTTTTTTTCAACAATTAAAGAATGTTAAAGCCATTCTCAGCTCACAGGCTACACAAAAACAGGTGGCAGGTCTTGGTGGGCAGTCCCGCCCCAGGCCTATAACATTTTAGTAAAAGGCTTATCTTTGCCTTAATTAAGCCCTATCCATTTCTGTGCGTCTAAGTTAACACACCTTTTAGATAAACTGTAACCACCCTCTAGAGTCCCCCGTCCTGGGTCTATCTGCCCTCTGCGCTGTGCGCTCCAGGCCCCAGTCACCACCTGTGGAGGCGGAGCAGGCTCATCCCTGATGGCGCTGCCTTTATCCTGCCCTCCCCAGTGCGTCCTGCTAGGCAGGAGACACTGACCACTGCGTCCCACCTCCCACCCGTCGGAGGTCTTCCCTTCCCTTACTCTGAACAGCCATGGGTGCTGAATTACGATTCTCTAATTCAGCTTTTTGTGAAGTAAACGTCATGACGTAGGAAAATAATGTGGGACTGAGGGTACCCAGAGGGATTGGTTTTCTGAGTGCCTGTTTATTAAGTAAAATTCTCAAACACATTTATAGTAAAACTAGAGGCCTAGTGCATAAAATTCAGGGAGTCCCCTCAGCCCAGCCTGTACCCTCTCCAATCCGGGACCCCTCGGAGGATGTCCGACTGCCAGTTTCCGGACATCCCTCTCACAATCCTGGACCGCTGGCTCCTAATCGCTCACCTGCCTCCCTGCCTGGTCACCCTAACTGCCTCCCCTGCTGGCCTGGTGGCCCCACACAGCCTGCTGTTCAGTCATTTGGTCGTCCCTCACTAATCACCCTGCCAGCCTGGTCGCCCCATGTAGCCTGCTTGTTCAGTCATTTGGTCGTCCCTCACTAACCCCCCTGCCGGCCTGGTCGTAGGTAGCCATCTTGTGAGGGTGTGAGGGTTAATTTGAATATTACCTCTTTATTATATAGGAAGGATAACAACAAAATCATTCTTTTAATCTACAGCCTCTACATTGAAAACCCGAATATTTTCTACTTGAACACCGGTTTTCTGTGGTGCTGTGCCCCAGGATCATCTCTTCCCCACTTTTTGACCCGATTCCAATCCATCCTGTTTGCAGCGTCTTAAGGTTTGACCTGGTTGACCCATAGCTCCTTCTTTGGCATCCCGGCGTGTAGTGTTTCTAACCATCTGGTTTTCAGAGAATGATTTGTCTTGTAAGGGAAGGAGAAGGGATGAGCATCAGAAGATTCAGAGTCCAGCACTGGTTCTGCTACTTTTTAGCTTTGTGACCTTGAACAAGTGAAGGCCTCCCCACCAGGAATTTAGTGGGGATGGAAACAAACCAGTGTCCGTGGGCGTCCCTGCAATCAGACAGAATGATGTGTTCAAAGTGCCTGTCAGACAGAAGCCATGCAGATGTTTACTATCATCCATATGCTCTGAGTGTCGGTGTCTAATTTTACCCCCTGCAAGATAAGGTACTTGGAAACGGTTCCCTCTCTAATTCTCACTGGCTGGGTTTGGAACAGGCATTATGGTGTTTTGAAATTTTGAAAGCAGTTTTAGTTAAACCTGTAAGAGTGGACTGCAGTATTATACTATAGTAATATTGAAGGATTTCTACAAAATTTTGACTGATTTTATCATTGCGTAATACTTAAGTCTAAATACCCTGTTTAAAAAAACCTTTGTTTATATTTTTCACATGATACATTCAGACATTTCACCTCTATTCCACATGGTTGGTTTCTAGTCTGCCTTACCAGCTTTCCTTTTTTTTTTTTTAACTAAATCTTTATTGTTCAGATTATTACAGTTGTTCCTCTTCCCCCGCCCCCCCATAGCTCTCCTCCACCCAATTCCCACCCCACCCACTGCCCTTACTCCTCCCACTGTCCTCATCCATAGGTGTATGATTTTTGTCCAGTCTCTTCCTGCACCCCACACTCCTTTCCCCCCAAGTATTGTCAGTCCACTCCCTTTCTATGCCCCTGATTCTATTATATTTACCAGTTTACTCTGTTCCTCAGATTTTTTATTCACTTGATTTTTAGATTCAATTGTTGATAGATGTGTATTTGTTGTTCATAATTTGTATCTTTACCTTTTCTTCTTCCTCTTTTTAAAGAATACCTTTCAGCATTTCATATAATGCTGGTTTGGTGGTGATGAACTCCTTTAGGTTTTTCTTATCTGTGAAGCTCTTTATCTGACCTTCACTTCTGAATGATAGCTTTGCTGGGTAAAGTAATCTTGGTTGTAGGTTCTTGCTATTCATCACTTTGAATATTTCTTGCCACTTTCTTCTGGCCTGCATAGTTTCTGTTGAGAAATCAGCTGACAGTCGTATGGGTACTCCCTTGTAGGTGACTGACTTTTTTTTCTCTTGCTGCTTTTAAGATTCTCTCTTTGTCTTTTGCTCTTGGCATTTTAATTATGATGTGTCTTGGTGTGGTCCTCTTTGGATTCCTTTTGTTTGGGGTTCTCTGCGCTTCCTGGACTTGTAAGTCTATTTCTTTCAGCAGGTAGGGGAAGTTTTCTGTCATTATTTCTTCAAATAGGTTTTCAATATCTTGCTCTCTCTCTTCTTCTGGCACCCCTATAATTCGGATGTTGGTATGCTTGAAGTTGTCCCAGAGGCTCCTTACACTATCTTCATATTTTTGGATTCTTTTTTCTTTTTGCTTTTCCAGTTGGGTATTTTTTGTTTCTTCGTATTTCAAATCTTTGACTTGATTCTTGGGATCCTCTTGTCTGCTGTTGGATCTCCGTGTATTATTCTTTATTTCAGTCAGTGTATGCTTAATTTCTAGTTGGTCTTTTTTCATATCCTCCAGGGTCTCACTAAATTTATTGGCGGTTTCCAGAAAATTCTTGAAAAACCTTATAACCGTGGTTTTGAACTCTATATCCAGTCGTTTGCTTTCCTCCATTTCTTTCATTTGTGACCTGTTTCTTTGTCTCTGCATTTTTTATGCTTCCCTGTGTTGGTAGAGTGGCTTTGTGTGCTAGGTGTCCTATAGGGCCCAGTGGCTCAGCCTCCCCAATCACCTGAGGTGGACACTCTTGGTGCACCCCTTTGTGGGCTTTGTGCACAGTCTTGTTGTAGTTAAGCCTTGATTGTTGTAGTTATCACTGGGAGGAATTGACCTCCAGGCCAATTGGCTGTGAGAATCAGCTGTGTCTGCAGTGGGAGAACTTCTGTGCTGAAGACACCCTTCTGGGGCAAGACTTGCTTCAGTGGGGCTTTGGTGCTCACTGAGTCTGCCCCCTGAGTGTGTCCCTTATGGATCGGAGGAGTTATAATCTGGATGGTCCCACTCTGACCACTGGGTACACTGGCTCTTGGATCTAAGGAGGTGCTAATTAAGCCTCTGCCTGAGGCTACCCAGCAGGAGCTACGAAGAGATCTGCAGATTCCCCTTCCTTTTTTGGGGTTTGGAGGTGCCCAGATGAGGCCCAGCTGTGAAGCAATGCAAGCTGCTGTGGGGCCTTGGGCCTTCTCTTGGAAGTTCTGGGTCGGTCTGGCCCAGCTGCAGTTTGTTAGGTAATTTTCAGATTGCAAAGGGCCAGGCCTTTCATATGCAAAAGCCTCTGCAGCAGCCTGGGTGGGGTGGGGTCTCAGGGAATCAACAAGCCTCCGTACCTCTGCACTTTACTTCCGCACCTCCTCTGAGTCTCAGTGTGCTTTTCTCTTTCCTTCTAGTTGTAGAATTTCCACTCAGCCAGCCTTCCTGTGGTTCTGGATGATGTCCGTTTTGTCTTTTCGTTGTATTTTTGAAGTTGTTGTGGGAGGCAGCAATTTCCGGTGTTTACCTATGCCGCCATCTTGGTTTCTCCCCAGCTTTCCTTTTTAATGAAGTTTGCTTAGAGCCCAACCGGTGTGGCTCAGTGGTTGAGCTTTGACCTATGAGCCAGGAGATCACGGTTCGATTCCCAGTCAGGGCACATGCCTGGGTTGCAGGCTTGATCCCGTGTGGGGCGTGCAGGAGGCAGTCAATCAATGATTCTCTGTCATCATTGATCTCTCTCACCCTCTCCTCTCTGAAATCAATAAAAATATATTTCTTTTCTTTTTTTTTTTTAAAGAAGTTTGCTTAACTAGCATTTGGGAAATTTCTTCATGATACTCAAAATAATCAAATACTGCTTTTGAAAAACAGATACGTCTATTAACTATTTAAAACACCCTGCTTTTGTTTTTAAAATGACTTCTAAAAGCAGGTAGTATTTCTTAGTCCCTCTTTGTGGCCTTTAACTTTGTATTTCCTTCTTGATCCTGTGTACGAAAGGGGCTACATGCTAACCTGGCAGGGGAAGGCCTGCATGGGGGTCTTGCAAACTTAGAGACCTAAAGTAACCACAAAGGATGGTCTGAAATTAAACTTTAAATGAAAGCAGTTATGAGCTCTAGCCAGCTTGGCTCAGTGGATAGACTAGTGTCAGCCTGCGGACTGAAGGGTCCCAGGTTCAATTCCGGCCAAGGGCACATGCCTCAGTTGCGGGCTCAATCCCCAGTAGGGGGCGTGCAGGAGGCAGTTAATCAATGATTCTCTCTCATCATTGATGTTTCTATCGCTCTCTCCTTCTCCCTTCCTCTCTGAAATCAATAAAGAAATATATATTTTTTTAAAAAGCAGTTATGATGGGTAGTCACCTCCTAGGCCGGTATCTTTCCTTACAAGGTCAACCTTTACCATAACTGAGCCTATTGTCTTTTTGCATCTGTAATAACATATCCTTGAAGTGTCTGGGTAACTTGTAACTTCCCTTTTTTCCAGACCCCTTGGGGCACAACCAAATGCCCTGGGCTCCAGGAGACGATAAATTCCTTCATTTTTATTGTTATTATGTTAGTTATTGACTGTTAACTACCCTGCAGCCACCTAAGTGTGTGTCTATCATTTTACTTTTTATCCAATCCCAGAGGTTCTCCCCCCTTTGCTTTCTCCGCCTCTCTAATCTATCACGAGTAGATGTCATGTAAGCAACCTAGATCCCTCTCCTTTGATTGCTATGTAGAAAAATAGATGAAAAACCGCCATTCTCCAGAGCCTTAGCCTAATCCATTGAGATTCTGCTTCCTGGCAATTGTCCACAGTTTCGCTTAAATAAACTCACAAAAATCCTTTACAGGTTTGAATGTTTTTATGTTAATAATCCCTAAAAATACTACTTGCAGGATTGAGTCCTTCCTCTGTTAAACACAGTTGGGTTGATTGTAAATGTAATAGAAGCTTTAATAACATGCGATTCTTACTTGATACTATCTTAAACTACATACTCAAGATATGAATAAGATTTTCTTCCTTTGTTGTATATTTGGTGTCCATCATCATGATGAGTCATTGAAGCAAGACTGGGTCATATTTTGCATAGTTTGTAGAGAGCAGCACTTCCCATAAGAATGTAATGTGAGCCACACACATTTTCTAGTAAGTACATTTAAAAGGGTGATATTTTTAAAATAATAGCTTTTATTATTATCAGAAATACTGTCATTTCCCCACATAATCAATATGAAACATTTATTAATGTGATATTTTACCTTTTTTGTACTAAGTCATTGAGGTCCGGTGTGACTCAGTGAGGACTGGTGACGTTTACACGACAGCACATCTCAGTTCTGACCAGCACATCCCAGCTGCTCAGCAGCCAGTGTGTTCAGTGTCCACCACAGGGGGCAACGCAGTGCAGCGTGTGCTTATCGGAGCACTGGCAATCAGCGAGCAGTGTCTGCGGTGACTTTGAACGGACCAGGTGCTTTCCTGCAGCGCCCAGTCTCCCAGCTGTCGGGAGTAAATGGGAAGCATCTATGTTCTCATCTGACACACTCAAGTCTTTGTAGAAGTCTTCAGTTTGCTCATAGAGTTCCATGACTGTCTACTTTTAAACAAAATTATATTTGGTCCTGAAGGCATGGCTCAGTGGCTGAGAGTCAACTTATGAACCAGGAGGTCAAGGTTTGATTCCCGGTCAGGGCACATGCCTGGGTTGTGGGCTTGGTCCCCAGTGTGGGGCGTGCAGGAGGCAGCTGATGGATGATTCTCTCTCATCATTGATGTGTCTATCTCTCCCTCTCCTTTCCTCTCTGAAATCAATTTTTTAAAAAGGTATATTTTTGGAATTTTCCCTTATCAAAATAGTTTTGCATGCTATTATCTGTAGTTATTCACCTTTTTTTTTTGTCAGTGGATGACATTTTAAGGATGTTTTCCCAAGAAACAAATGGGCTATATTTTAAAGATTATTTGTTGACTTGTCCCTAAGATCTGGACCTGAAAGCATTAAGCTATGAGTAAAGAACTTTAATAGAAATAAGAGTTTTAATAAAAAAATAGTCTGATTCAGAGCCTAAAAGCATGAAATCTGTCTTGATCACTAGTCTGCATCATTCTTTTTTTAAAAAAAGAGCAAACATTTGCGGCTGGTAAAACGTGTTGTGCATAGGTGAGTTATATCTGGGGAATGGCGCTAAGGATACTTTTTCCTCTTCCAAAGGAATACTAACTGAGTAAAGGAGATCGTGAGGCCCTGAACTGTGTCCTATTCCTCAGAAAGGCAGGCTGGTGGCAGTGTTTTGGTTGTTAGCAGTGGGACTCCTTACCTCCAGTGGACCACGCGGTGTGACTAGCTGGTTCCACTCATCTCTGTCCCAGGAGCCCTTTCACTACATGTGTTGTAATGTACCCTGCGAATCACACAAGGACGCCTCAAGAAGTTGAATTGAAGAGTCACATTTATTGCAAATCCGGGACTATGAGGGGGCATTTCGCTCTCCAAAATCTCATAGTGCCCTCCCCAGCCCCAACACCAGATTTATATAGGCAAAGATCACAGAGGTATTGATTACATCCCAGGGTTTGGAATGAGGAACCTGGTTTGCAAAAAGCAGTTTACAGAAGCAGACCTAAGCATGTTATCTAAATTACAGTTTTGGGTCTCCGGATCACTGAGTTGACAGAAACACATTATCTAGAGCCCTCGGGTCTTGGGACCAATGAGTCAACAGGGACACGTTACCTGGAGCCCTCTGACCTTGGGATAATTGTGCTGTCCTTCCCAGGTACAGAAGAATGTGCTTTCTAAGACCAGTATGGCCACAACCAATGGGATATTCACATTACAATCAATAGGGTATTTAATCGAATGGGATGATTTATATAATTCAGACAATCAAAATAACTTTTCTATTATCTTAGCAAGCAAATAAGTACAGAAACCAAACAGCAGGGTTAAAGTTAAACTATAGTTTCTACCTGAGACGATTGCTACCATACTTCACATGCACTATAGTCTGTGGGTTGCATTATTTTGTGCTTCATATTTAACACTCATTAAGCAAACAGTCACTTATTTCAGGTATGCACTGTCTTCCCAACTACGTTGAAACATTTGGAGGTCTTAGAGCAGGTCTTTCTCTTTCTGAACCAACAGCTGTCATATAATTGATAAAACAACGAACTGAAGTAGGTAGGTATGGATGAAAGAGGCCACATGCTAACCTGACAAGCTCAGGGAAGGCCTGCATGGCAGTCCTGCAAACTCAGAGACCTAAAGTAACCACAAAGGATGGTCTGAAATTAAACTTTAACTAAAAGCAGTTATGGTGCGTAGTTACATCCTAGGCCGGTATCTTCACTGACAAGGTTAACCTTTACCTTCACTGAGCCCATCTGTCTTTTTGCATCTATGATAACATGCCCTTGAAATGTCTGGGTAACTTGTAACTTTCCTTTTTCTGGACCCCTTGGGGCACAACCTAATGTGCTGGGCGCCAGGACAGATACCACAGATTCCTTCATTATCATGTTAATTATTCCTGCACCCACCTAAGTGTGTGTCTATCATTTTACTTTTTATCCAATCCCAGGGCTTCCCCCCGCCCCCACTTTGCTTTCTCCCGCCTCTCTAGTCTATCACCAATGGATTTCATGTAACCCACCTTTCCTTTGATTGCAATGTATAAATACAGATGTAACCCGCCATTCTCTAGAGCAGTGGTTCTCAACCTTCTGGCCCTTTAAATACAGTTCCTCATGTTGTGACCCAACCATAAAATTATTTTCGTTGCTACTTCATTACTGTAATGTTGCTACTGATATGAATCGTAATGTAAATATCTGATATGCAGGATGGTCTTAGGCGACCCCTGTGAAAAGGTCGTTCGACTGCCAAAGGGGTCGCGACCCACAGGTTGAGAACCGCTGCTCTAGAGCATTATCTCAATTCATTGAGGTTCTGCTTCCCACCATATATCAACAGTTTGGCTCAAATAAACTCACAAAAATTCTTTACAGGTTTCAATGGGGTTTTTTTTACGTTAACAGAGGTTAGCTGCCAGGCCTTTCTAGTTAGTAACTGTGTGACCTTTGGATTTATAATCTTTGGGCCTCAGTTTCTCATCTGTAAAATGAGTTGGTCCTGGTGATTACCAAGTGGTTATTTTGGTCCCAACTTGATGTTTAGCAGATGCTTTCATGAAGGTCAATAATATTCGTATTGGCTACATCAAAAGTTGAGGCAACCTGGCACACTTGTGTTGGCAGCCTTTTAGTAAGCTGCCTCCCCCCACCCCCAAATGAAATACACTGTGTCCCCTTCCAGAGAACAGGTCATCTTGTTAACTGTCCTGCCATCCCTTCCCCGGCTTGCTTTCTCCTGCCTCCATGTAATCTTCATTAGTTCCCTCCTTAATTTCAAATGCGTAAAAGAAGCTGCAAAACTCTTCCTTGGGAGCATTTGGGATCTTGTTCGCCCACAAGTCATCGGTTTGGCTCAGATAAACTCTTATAAAAGTTCTCCACAGGTTTGGACATTTCTTACATCGACAATGGCCAGTTCCACTCTGGAGACACATTCACAGCTCTTCTCACAGGAGCTCAACACTGTGAATGGAGGATCCCCAGAGCCTGGGAAGGCGGCTACTAGAGGTGCCCAGACAGTCGTGACAGAGCGTCTGCCAGATCCCCCAGACCTCACAGTAGGGAGACAGACCCCTAATCACTCCAAACAACAAAATAATGGCTTCAATGCATTACCATGTGGACAAAAGGGGCCACATGCTAACCTGACAGCTCATGGCGGTCTTGCAAAATCAGAGACCTCAAGTAACCACAAAGGATGGTCTGAAATGAAACTTTAACTAAAAACAGGTTGAAAGACCAGTCGGGAGCCGAAAACCAGGTATTACAGGCTTTATTAGGAGAAAGACCTGCAGGGCTGTCTCGCAAGGGGAGAGCAGCAACCCGTGCAGAGGTGAGCACTCCTTTTGAGGGGAGGAATGGGAAGGAATGGGGCCTTAGGGTACTCGGCGCACGCTGATTGGTGGCTTAATGTATGGTCCATATAAGATACATAGTTAGACACTCAGGTACTTAGGGACAAGGGCTTAGGGTATTTGGCAGGTGTTGATTGGTGGTTCAATGTATAGTCCATATAAGGTACATGGTTAGGCACTCAGGTATTTCCGGGCTGCAGGTTGCGACATACTCGCCCACCAGTTGGGGGAAGGGAGGATCTATCACAGGTTATAGTGGGTAGTTACGTCCTAGGCCAGTATTTTCCCTGACAAAGATCAACTTAGATCTTTACTGAGCCCATTTGTCTTTTTGCATCTAAGATAACATGTTGAAATGTCTGGGTAACTTGTAACCTTCCCCCCCTTTTTTTTCCGGACCCCTCAGGGCACATTCCCTGATTATTATTGTTATCAAGTTAATCGTCAACTGTTAACTATGTTAACCTATCCTATATCCATCTGTGTAAAAGAAGTACATGTCCATCATTTCACTTTTTATCCTATCCCAGCGGTTTCTCCCACCTCCTTAAGCTATCACCAATGGATTTACGTATTTTCCTTTTGATGGTAATTTATAAACACAAGATACGAACTCCCCATTCTTCACAGCATTATCTCAATTCATTGAGGTTCTGCTTCCCGGCATATGTTGACAGTTTGGCTCAAATAAACTCACAAAAATTCTTTACAGGTTTCAATGTGTTTTACGTGAACAACAATAAATGATTATTCCCACTGAGGAAAGGAAGATGCATCTGGGCTGCGCTTTGGCCCAGGATAAGTCACTAGGTCACCTACAACAGTGTGACCAGGGCTATGCTGTTGGCTCCCAGTGCCCAAAGTAAGTGTTAGGATGGGAAAAGGCCTTTCTTTGTCTTTGCTGTGAACTTCCACAATTTAAGAGAAGCACCTGGCAATTAAACCCCAAGACTGTTAGCTGTCAGGTAGGAAGTTAGACATGAGCGGCTGGGGTGGGGCCTGCTCTGGGGTCCTGAACAGGGTTCGCACCAACACTGCCTTCAGAACGCCTCCGGGTGGTGGCCCAGCAGACCACCAGCAGGCAGGTTTGGAGCCGGCCGCTCCTGCCGCAAGCTCAGAGGAAAACGACAGAAGCTCAATGACAATGTGACCTTATTGATTATAACTACTCCAGGGCTCTGGGCTAATTATAATAAAATTTGCATTTAGGTTTTGATCCCACCCCTGTGGGTTTTTCTGTATACATTATGGGTAAGAAAAATAGTTTCTATAAGAAAAATAGTTTCTGTCAATCATCCCTGAATACAAGTTTGGGCATTCTCTCTCCCTCTCTCTCTCTCTCTCTCTCTCTCTTTCTTTCTCTCTCTCTCTCTCTCTCTCTCTCTCTCTCTCTCTCTCTCCCCTCCCTCCAAGGAGCACAGTCACACATTCCTTTTCCCCTTCCCTCCCACCACAGGCACTATCTCCCACTCTTCACGGTGCCCCTTGAGACTTGCAACCAGGGGATAAATGGGCAGCTGCAGCTGGTTCTGGGCGCGCCCGCTGAACCTGTCGCCAAGGCCCCCTTTTCTCTGACTTCCCAGTGAGCTAGAGCAGCCAGCCATGGGTCACTCACCACATTGCCTCCCACGCTCCCTCAGCTGGCCCGCTCCTCATTTGGAATGTACCTTCAATAAACTCCGTTTTGCTTTACTTTTACTTTCGGTGACCTTAAAATCTTCTCTGCATTGAAGAAAAGAACCAAGGTCCCAGCTGGTGACCCCAATCGGTAACACTCCTCTGGTTCAAACAGCCCCTCTGATCAAACTGAAGGACAAGATAAACTACTCCCAAGGCTACATTCTTCCATACCCCTCCTCCCTGGGCCGGAAAAGTTTCTGGTTAGTAGAAGGGCTCTACTCCCTCCCTTTCAAACCCAAGCTGCTCCCCTTTGAACTCTTTGTAACTTTCGCTCCAAGAATGTTTTCCAGGCTTGGGGAAAAGACTGATAAGACACCTCCCAAGCCCTCTGCCACTGTCTCCTGAGGAAGTAACAAGGCAACCTCCTGATGTCTGCTCAATTCCACCTAGCAACAGCAGCCACTGGAAACCCCTCCCTTCCTTGTTCAAGGCTCTAAAGGGGGGTGTCACTCCCAGAGCAGCTTTGTTCTTAGCCTTTGCATTGATTAGCAATGCACTGGCCCTTTCCCTTCACAGCCCTCATCATGCCCCCCTACCACCACCACCCCCCAAAAAAACATCCTAACATTAAGGAGGGAGGGAGCAGGCCCCTCGGGCTGGGCAAGGATTTTCTGGATGAAGCAGAGCACCCAGGAATTTGGAGAGGGAGCCCAGGGCCTCCGAGCAGCTGCCTGCAAGGTCTGGTGCCTGCCCATGGCCCTGCCACCCCACAAAGGCCTGCCTAGAAGGAAGTGGGAGACAGGCCATTGCTAGGCTTCTCCATGGAGCTGAGCCGTGGGCACTTAGGGTCTGGCACGTCTGTGGAAGAGAGCTCTGGGAGGCCTAGGCAGCCTGGTGTGAGGGTCAGAACACAGGGACAGAACCAGGGGCCTGGCTAGGAGGGGGCCACAAACTGCGAGAGACCTCCTCCAAACACTCTGCTTGTTGTTCACATCTGCAAAACGGATCCTCCACGAGGGCATCTACCTTTAAGTTCTTTTCAAGTTTCAAGATTCTTGGAACCTGATCCTGAAGATCCATGAGCAAATTAAATCATTTTGTAAAATATAAGTGAAAAAGCAACATATTCGATGTACTAGTATGTGATCCTCACTCTTTAGAAGTAACATGCATTAAATAGTGTACAATAGTTATCTGCTTATTTCAGCCACCATTAGTGCGAGGTCACTTCCGTTCGCCCTCCAGACCGCGCCCCACCTACTCCCCTGCTCTTGCTCCCTGTGCTTTGCATCAGTTGGCTTGCAGACGAGCTTGGCTGATGGGAGGATCACAGTACAGGGATGGAAGGCAGAAGGCTCCCGGGCATCGCAGGAGGCAAACTTGTCTCTCCTTCACTCACCGGGAGCACAGAACCTCACACTGACGTTGGGGCTGGGGTAGGCGCACCAGTCTCCAGGAGGGACAGGGGTGTGGGGAACTGATATAGGGTTGAGCCTCGGACTGACCTGCTGGCAAAGTCACAAACAAGTCCCAGCTTAGAGGGCACAGTCCTCTTAGCATAATTAGGCTTGACCTTATAACACTCCCCAGATCTTATCTGGGAAGCTAATGGGCTGAGGGAAGGGCAGGAAGTGTAACTATGGTCAAAACAAGAGAAACTCACAAGAACAGTGTAACTATGGTAACCACTACCTTGTTTACCTCTGACTATAAAAGGTTGGTACGGCCTGAGCACCAGTGGAACTCTTTCCTCTTGAGTTGGACTTACCCGCCTGGCCCCCCAATATTCCCAAATTATCTCGTGTCTTTTCTCTTTCATATGTGTGCGGCTCCTCTTCCAGATCCTGAACCCTGAACCACGCGGGACGTGGAGGGAAAGATTCACAACACAGTGGCCTCCTGCATTTTCATGGCCAAGGTCGTGACAGCACAGCGGGCTGGGCTGCAGGTGCTGCAACCTGAGGACTCACTGGGTTGCAGCCTGAGTGCCCGACTCTGAGTCCTAAGGACACCTACTACACAAGGCCACTCTACCAATTCCAGGAGACATAACAGCTCTAACTAATACGTAGAAACAAACACAGGGAAGCAGCAAAATGCGGAGACAAAGAAACATGTCACATATGAAAGAAAAGGAAGCAAGTAAACTTTTGGATGGAATCCCAAACCATTTTTATAAAGTTACTCAAGGATCTTCATGAGACTTTCAAGGATCTTAGTGAGAAAGTCAAAGACATGGAAAAGGACCAGTCAGAAAGTAAGCATACACTAACTAAAATAAAGAATAATTTACAGGGATTCAACAGTACAGTAGAGGATTCTATTCTGAGAATCAAATCAGTGATGTGGAATATGAGGAAGTAAAAAACACCCAAATAGAAGAGCAAAAAGGAAAAAGAATCCAAAAATATGAAGATAGTGTAAGGAGCCTCTGGGACAACTTTAAGTGTACCAACATTCACATCATGGGAGTGCCAGAAGGGGATGGGAGAGAACAAGATATTGAAAACCTATTTGAAGAAATAATGACAGCCCTGGCCAGTTTGGCTCAGTGGATAGAGTGTTGGCCCTCTGAGGGAAGGGTCCTGGTTCAATTCCAGTCAAGGGCATATACCTTGGTTGCAGGCTCAATCCCTGGCCCTGGTAGGGGCATGTGCAGGAGGCAATCAATTGATTTGTCTCTCTCACATCAATGTTTCACTCTTTCTGTCTCTCTCCTTCCCTCTACTCTTTCTAAAAATCAATGGAAAAATATCCTTGGGTGAGGATTAACTAAAAAAAGAAGAAAAAAAAAAGAAATAATGACAGAAAAATTTCCCTACCTGGTGAAAGAAATAGACTTACACATCCAGGAAGCGCAGAGTCCCAAACAAGAGGAATCCAAAGAGGCTCACACCAAGACACATCATAATTAAAATGCCAAGGGCTAAAGACAGAGAATATTAAAAGCAGCATGAGAAAAGCAGTTAGTTATCTATAAGGGAGCACCCATACGACTGTCAGCTGATTTCTCAACAGAAACTTTAAAGGCCAGTAGGGATTGGCAAGAAATATTCAAAGTAATAAATAGCAAGGACCTACAACCAACATTACTCTACACAGCAAAGCTCTCATTTAGAATTAAAGGTCAGATAAAGAATTTCATAGATCCAGAAATCCTGCAACCACGGCATCCAGGGCTGCTGGCAGAAGGGAACTCTAAAAATAAGCCCACAACTGGACTGGGTGTAAAAAGGCAGCCTCAGATTTTGCCAGTGTGCTGGCTGCTTAGTGCCAGGGGAGAGAGGACGTGCAGAAGAGACTGCGCACAGAGCTGGGCGGTGGAGGGTCGTGAATTCGCGCACCTTCTCAGACTCTTTTTTTTCCTCTCCCCCTTAAATCTTTGCATTTGATTATTAAACCCAATACATAGGATCGCCCAATTGGGGTCACTCACAGAGACTGCAGGGGAAAGTTGTTTTTGTGGAACCTGGGAAACAGAGCAGGGAATAACGATCAAAGAACCGGCTCTGGGCAGTTGACTCTCCCAAATCAGTCTACTGGCTAGAGAGGACTTATAGCCTCGGAGGTCAATCCAGAAACACTGCCACCCAGGGGCTAAACCACAAACTGTCTCTTATGTAAATACAAATAAAGGCAGTCTGCGAAACAAATACAGCCTGCTTTAAAATCAGGACTGTGGTTTACAACACGGAGGAACAGTGTATCGCAGGGAACTTCAACACTCTCCTGAATACCTGGCAGGACTAAGGTGAGCCAGACAGAAGAGTAGAAGAAGTGAAGGACCTTCACTACTGAACATTTTCTTTTTCACCTTTTAATTAAGAAACTAATTTTTTTCTTTTTTCATCACCTGATTTTACCTTTTTAATTACTACATTTTTATTTTTAACCAGTATTATTACTACTGCCATTTTACCTCTTTTAAAAGTGTCATTTTATTTTCTCTTTATTTTATTTTGGGATTAGTGTTCTCCATTCTATTTTCATCTTTCCTTTAGCATCATTTCACTCTACCTCAACTTTACCTTTATCCCAAAACTCTCTCCCTCACTTTTCCCCTTTTGTTGTCCTGTTTCTCTTACTCTATTCCTGCTTTAGATTTCCCTATTCCTTCTTTTTACCCCTTGTTAAAATTTCACCATACTTATATATCTAATTTCCAATCCCCTGCTCTAAATCCATATACACCTCTCTCTTATCTTTTTTCATTATCCAAATTTTTTTTCTCTGTGTCGTTTTGTTGTTGTTTGCTTGATTGTTGAGTATATTGGGGTTTTTTATGCTTGATTGTGAGATTGTTTTGCTTTTGCTTTTTATTTGTCTGTTGGGTTTTTTTTTCCGGTTATTTTTTTGCTTCTGTTTTCCCTCGCCTCGCTAGATATTAGTTGTTGTTTGTAGTTTGCATCCATCTCCAGGGATATGTTGCTAGAATTTGTTGGGATTAGTGGCTGTTCTATTGGAGTTTTCTCCCCATATAAATAGTTTCTTCCCCTCTTCTATTTCCTTCCCTTTCTTTTCTCTCTTACTTTTTTTTCCTTTTCCCAATTTCATTTTTGTACTCCTTTTTTCTCTTTTTTCTTTTTCTTTTCTTTCTTCCTTATCCCCTAATTCTCTTTGCTCTGGTGATCACCTTTATTTGGGGTTATTAGTATCGTGAATACATTTGTGTTCAGTGCCTTGTGCGTTGTGCCTTGTTGTGTTGTATTTTGTGCCTTTAAATCAATGCAGCAGAGAGAGAACTACATAACCAAACACCTGGAGAAGAGAGATCATGGGGAGACAAAGAAACAGCCCGCATATGAAAGAAAAACAGGCATCACCAGAAAAGGAAGTAAACGAAATGGAGGCTATGGAGGCAAGCAACCTGTCAGAGAAAGAATTCAGAGAAATGGTCATAAGGTGGATGAAAAGAATGGAAGACAAATTCAACAATAGGTGTAAGAACCAAGAGGAAATGAAGAAGAACCAAGAAGAAATGAAAAATGACATCACTGCTATAAAGAACTCAATAGAAAGCAACAATAGACTAGAAGAAGCATAGGACTGCATCAGTGAGCTAGAAGACAAGGTAGGAAAAGATACCCAAGCAGAGCAGCTTCTAGAAAAAAAATTAAAAAGCAGGAGGAGAGCCTAAGAGAACTTTGGGACAACACAGAACGAAACAACATCCACATGATAGGGGTGCCAGAAGAAGAGGAAACTGAGCAAGGAATAGAAAACCTGTTTGAAAAAATAATGACAGAAAACTTCCCTGATATAGGGAAGAAAAAACTCACACAAATCCAAGAAGCTCACAGAGTCACAAACAAAATGAACCCCAAAAGACCGACGCCAAGGCACATTATAATTAAATTGGCAAACACCAACGACAAAGCAAGAATCTTAAAAGCAGCCAGAGAGAGACAGAAAGTTACCTACAAAGGACCCCCCATCAGACTAGCGACTGATTTCTCAACAGAAACACATCAGGCAAGAAGGGAATGGAATGAAATATACAAAGTCATGCAAAGGAAGGGTCTGAATCCAAGAATGCTGTACCCAGCAAGGCTATCAATCAAAATTGAGGGTGAAATCAGGAGCTTCACAGACAAAAAAGGACTACGGGAGTTTATTACCACCAAACCAGCAATGCAAGAAATGCTAAAGGGTCTGCTGTAAAAACAAAAAATAGGAAACAAAGAAGGAACACAGGGGTAAAGAATAAAAATGGCGACAAACAAGTATCTATCAATAATAACTTTAAATGTAAATGGATTAAATGCCCCAATCAAAAGACATAGGGTAACTGAGCGGATAAGAAAACATGACCCATATATCTGCTGTCTACGGGAAACCCACCTCAAAAAAAAAGACACACACAGACTGATGGTGAAGGGATGGACAAAGGTTTTTCAGGCAAATGGAAACAAAAAAAAAGCTGGGGTAGCAATACTTATATCTGACAAATTAGATCTCAAAGTGAAGGACATAAAAAGAGATAAGGAAGGCCACTTCATAATACTAAAGGGAGCAATCCAACCAGAAGAAATAACTCTGGTAAACATATACGCACCCAATATAGGAGCTCCCAAATACATACGAAAAATTCTGGAGGAGATCAAGGGAGAGATTGACAGCAATACAATCATAGTAGGGGACTTTAACACCCCACTATCACCATTGGACAAATCCTCTAAACAAAAAATCAGCAAGGAAACATCAATCCTAAATGACTCACTAGATCAGATGGAATTAATTGACATCTTCAGAACATTTCACCCCAAAGCCACAGAATATACATGCTTCTCAAGTGCACATGGGTCATTTTCAAAGATAGACCATATATTGGGTCACAGACAAAGTCTCTTCAAATTCAAGAAGATAGAAATCATATCAAGCATCTTCTCAGATCACAATGGCATAAAACTGGAAATCAACTACAATAAAAACAATCCAAAAAAATCAAACACATGGAGACTAAATAGCATGCTATTAAACAATGACTGGGTTGCCGAAACCGGTTTGGCTCAGTGGATGGAGCGTCGGCCTGCGGACTGAAGGGTCCCGGGTTCGATTCCGGTTGGGAGCAGACAAAGTCTCTTCAAATTCAAGAAGATAGAAATCATATCAAGCATCTTCTCAGATCACAATGGCATAAAACTGGAAATCAACTACAATAAAAACAATCCAAAAAAATCAAACACATGGAGACTAAATAGCATGCTATTAAACAATGACTGGGTTACCAGAGAGATCAAAGAAGAAATAAAAAACATCATGGCAACAAATGACAATGAAAACACAACAATCCAAAACCTATGGGACACAGCAAAAGCAGTCTTGAGAGGCACTGAACATAAATGTATTCACGATACTAATAACCCCAAATAAAGGTGACCACCAGAGTAGGCTTTACAAGCCTACTGCAAAAAACAAGAAACAATGATAATAAATTACCTAACCCTACAACTCAAAGAGCTAGAAAGAGAGCAACAAGAAAAGCCCAGTGTAAGCAGAAGGAAGGAAATAATAAAGATCAGAGTGGAGATAAACAACATAGAGACAAAAAAAACAATACAAAAGATCAACAAAACCAAGAGCTGGTTCTTTGAAAGGATAAACAAGATTGATGAACCTCTAGCCAGGCTCACCAAGAAACAAAGAGAGAGGACCCAAACAAACAAAATCAGAAATGAAAAAGGAGAAATAACAACAGACCCCACAGAAATACAAAGGATTGTTAAAAAATACTATGAACAACTCTACTCCAACAAACTAGACAACCTGGAGGAAATGGACATATTCCTAGAAAAATACAACCTTCCAAAACTTAATCAGGAAGAATCCAAAAATCTCAATAGGCCAATAACTATGGAAGAAATTGAAGCAGTAATCAAAAAGCTTCCAGCAAACAAAAGCCTGGGGCCAGACGGCTTCACAGGGGAGTTTTACCAAACATTCAAGGAAGAACTAAAACCTATCCTCCTCAGACTATTCCAAAAAATTCAAGAGGAAGGAACACTTCCAAGCTCATTCTATGAAGCCAGCATCACCCTAATACCAAAACCAGATAAAGACAACACAATGAAAGAGAATTACAGGCCAGTATCCCTCATGAACATAGATGCCAAAATCCTCAACAAAATCCTAGCAAATCGGATCCAGAAGTACATCAGAAAGATCATACACCATGACCAAGTAGGTTTTATCCCAGGGATGCGAGGATGGTACAATATCCGCAAATCAATAAACATAATACATCACATAAACAAATTGAGAGATAAAAACCACATAGTCATATCAATTGATGCAGAAAAAGCATTTGACAAAATCCAACACCCTTTCTTGATAAAAACTTTCAGCAAGGTAGGAATAGAAGGATCATACCTCAACATAATAAAAGCCATATATGACAAACCCACAGCCAACATCATAATCAATGGGCAAAAACTAAAACCATTTCCCCTAAGAACAGGAACAAGACAGGGATGCCCCCTCTCACCACTCCTGTCCAACATAGTATTGGAAGTACTAGCCGTTGCGATCAGACAAGAAGAAGAAATAAAAGGCATCCAAATTGGAAAAGAAGAAGTAAAACTGTCCTTATTTGCAGATGACATGATACTGTACATAGAGAACCCTAAAGACTCCATCAAAAAATTATTAGACTTAATAAATGAATTCGGCAATGTAGCAGGATACAAAATTAATGCCAAGAAATCTATGGCATTTCTTTACACCAATAGTGAACTTACAGAAAGTGAGACTATAAAAGCAATCCCATTTACCATCGCACCAAAAAAAATTAAGATACCTAGGAATAAACTTAACTAAGGAGGTAAAAGACTTATATGCGAAAAACTACAGGACACTGAAAAAAAGAGATAGAGGAAGACATAAACAGATGGAAGAACATACCGTGCTCATGGATTGGTAGAATCAACATCATCAAAATGTCCATACTACCCAAAGCAATCTATAGATTCAATGCAATCCCCATCAAATTACCAACGGCATATTTCACAGATCTAGAACGAACGTTCCAAAAATTCATCTGGATTAAAAAAAGACCTCGAATAGATGCAGCAATCCTGAGAAAGAAGAACAAAGTAGGTGGGATCTCAATACCAGATATCAAGCTGTATTACAGAGCCACTGTTCTCAAAACAGCTTGGTACTGGCACAAGAACAGACATATAGATCAATGGAATAGAATAGAGAACCCAGAAATCGACCCAAATCACTATGCCCAATTAATATTCGACAAAGGAGACAAGAGCATACAATGGAGTCAAGACAGTCTCTTCAATAAATGGTGTTGGGAAAATTGGACAGATACATGCAAAAAGATGAAACTAGACCACCAACTCACACCATACACAAAAATAAACTCAAAATGGATAAAAGACTTAAACGTAAGACGGGAAACCATAAAAATACTAGAGGAATCCACAGGCAGCGAAATCGCAAACATATGCCGAAGGAATTTCTTCTCTGATACTGCTCCTAGGGCAATGGAAACTAAAGAGAAAATAAACAAATGGGACTACATCAAAATAAAAAGCTTTTGCACAGCAAAGGAAACCATCAACAAAACAAGAAGGCCCACTGCATGGGAGAACATATTTGCCAATGATATCACCGATAAGGGTTTAATCTCCAACATTTACAGGGAACTCATGCAACTTAACAAAAGGAAGATAAACAATCCAATCAAAAAATGGGCAACCGACCTAGATAGACACTTTTCGAAAGAGGACATACAGAAGGCCGAAAGACATATGAAAATGTGCTCAAAGTCACTAATGCAAATCAAAACGACAATGCAGTATCATCTCACACCTGTCAGAATGGCTATCATCAACAAATCAACAAACAACAAGTGTTGGAGAGGACGTGGAGAAAAAGGAACCCTTCTGCACTGCTGGTGGGAATGCAGACTGGTGCAGCCACTGTGGAGAACAGTATGGAGTTTCCTCAAAAAACTAAAAATGGAACTCCCATTTGACCCAGTGATCCCACTTCTAGGAATATATCCCAAGAAACCAGTAACACCAATCAGAAAGGATATATGCACCCCTATGTTCATAGCAGCACAATTCACCATAGCTAAGATTTGGAAACAGCCTAAGTGTCCATCAGCAGATGAGTGGATTAAAAAACTATGGTACATCTACACAATGGAATACTATGCTGCGGTAAAAAAGAAGGAACTCTTGCCATTTGCAACAGCATGGATGGAACTGGAGAGCATTATGCTAAGTGAAATAAGCCAGTCAGAGAAAGATAAATACCACATGATCTCACTCATTTGTGGAATATAGAGAACAACATAGACTGATGAACAGGGACAGATCCAAAGACAGAGAAACAGCGATCAGACTATCAATCCCCAGAGGGAAAGTAGGGGAGGGTGGGGGTAAGGGGAAGAGATCAACCAAAGGACTTGTATGTGTGCATATAAGCCAAACCAATGGACACGAACAACAGGGGGATAAGAGCATGAGTGGGGAGGGAGAGATTGGGGGTTAATGGGGGGGGGATGAGGACACACTTGTAATACCTTAACCAATAAAGAAATTAAAGATTAAAAATAATAATAATAATAAAGAATTTCATAGACAAGAAGAAACTAAAGGACTTCATCACCACCAAACCAGTATTACATGAAATGTTGAAGAGTATTATTGAAGAAGAAGAAGAAGAAGAAGAAGAAGAAGAAGAAGAAGAAGAAGAAGAAATAAAAAATCTCTATATATAAAAGCCTAAGCGACCGAACGACCAGTCGACTGGTCGCTATGATGCACACTGACCACCAGGGGGCAGACGCTCAATGCAGGAGCTGCCCCCGGTGGTCAGTGTGCTCCCATAGCTAACTTCCCACCACTGGCCAACCTCCTGTGGTCCCTCCCCACAGCCGGCCCCAATGGCCCCAATTGGGACTGGGCGAGATGGCCCTGATCAGCCCTGATCACTGGCCAGGCCAAGGAACCCCACCTGTGCACGCATTCATGCACTGGGCCTTTAGTATGAACAATAAAATGGCAATAACTACATACATATCAACAATTGAATCTAAAAGTCAAAGTAAACAAACAAGAAATCTAAACACCAAAATAAACAGGTGAATAAAATAGAATCAGAGACATGGAAGCATGGAGCAGACGGATGAATCTCAGAGGGGAGGGGATCGGGGGAGGGGTGGGAAGAGATTAACCAAAGATCTTACCTATGAACACAGACAGTAGGAGGGTAAAGGCCTGGGGTGGATTGGGAACCAGGTGGAGGGGGACAATGGGGGGAAAGGGGGAAACATCTACAATACTCTCAACAATAAAGATTTTTTAAAATGTTGGCAAAGATGTGGAAGAATTGGAACTTTGCATGGCAGTCAGCCTCCGAGATGGCCCCTATGATTCCTGGGCCTGATGTTCACACCCTCATGACATCCCCTTCATCGTGCCAGAGTTAGCACAATATGGCGAAAGGAATATGCAGAACTAATGGTATGTCACTTCTGAGAGGAGGTTATAAACCAGTGTGCCTTCCACCTTGGGCTCTTTCTCTTTTGGGTCACTCCATCTGGGTGAAGTTGTCTATGGGAGCGCACTGGCCACCGAGGGCAGCTCCTGCATTGAGCGTCTGCCCCCTGGTGGTCAGTGTGCATCATAGCGACCAGTCGACTGGTCGTTCGGTCGCTTAGGCTTTTATATAGAGAGATTTTTTATTTCTTCTTCTTCTTCTTCTTCTTCTTCTTCTTCTTCTTCTTCTTCTTCTTCTTCTTCTTCTTCTTCTTCTCCTCCTCCTCCTCCTCCTCCTCCTCCTCCTCCTCCTCCTCCTCCTTCTTCTTCTCCTCCTCCTCCTTCTTCTTCTTCTTCTTCATTGCTGGGTGGAAATACAGAATAGTACAACCACTGTAGAAAACAGTTTGGCAATTCAAAAAGTTAAGCATAGCTCTTTGAGGAAGACGTGGTTGCTGCAGCGCAAGTGGTTGCCGCTGTTCATCAGGAAGTCGCCCGCCCCTGCCAGAGACCCGGCCATCTGGTCGACCCCCTCTCTCACAGACCATGGCTGTTAAAGGTACTGGGAAGACACCCGTGGAGCCAGAGGTGGCGATTCTCCACATTCGAATCACACTAACCAGCCGCAACCTCAAGTCCCTGGAGAAGGTGTGTGCTATCTTGATCAGAGGCGCAAAGGAAAAGAATCTCAACATGAGTCTTGGCTTAGAGTCTCTTATGAGATTTTAGTGAAGATATAAGCGCAGGCTACAGTCATCTGAAGGTTCACATGGAAAGGACCATTTCCAAGGTCACTCAGGTGGTTGCTGGAAGGCCTCACTTCCTGTGGCTTTTGGCTGGAGACCCTGCTCCTCGCTGGGGCACCTTCTTAGGTTTTCTGAGTGTCCTAACAATATGGCAGCTAACTTCACCCAGATGGAGTGACCCAAAAGAGAAAGAGCCCAAGGTGGAAGGCACACTGGTTTATAACCTCCTCTCAGAAGTGACATACCATTCGTTCTGCATATTCCTTTCACCATATTGTGCTAACTCTGGCACGATGAAGGGGATGTCATGAGGGTGTGAACATCAGGCCCAGGAATCATAGGGGCCATCTCGGAGGCTGACTGCCATGCAAAGTCCTTGAAAATATGTAGAAAGTATTTTCATAGTCTTGGTAGCTGCACATGCCAGTAAACCCAGGAGGCATAGAGGAAACTGGCTGTTTTGTCCCACAGAGACACGGCTTCTGGGTTTCTTTCTTGGCAGTAGTTTCTCCCGCGCTGCACACCGTGCGGTGGGCCTGACAGCCTGGGTGTGCCAGCCACTGTGCAGCAGCCACAACACTCAGCCTTAGCGAAGGGCTCCTCTAGTTCCGATAGAAGCGGGAGTGACAGAGCCTCCTGGGAGTGGTCCCAATGGCAGGTTGGGACGGCCTCTCCGAAGAGGGCCAGAGACCTGGCGAAGGTCAGCAGGAGTCTCCACGCTTGCGCTGGGTTGGGTGAGTCCCTCTCAGAGGCTCCTGTGACCATCTGGCTGGCACCTGAACTGCTCAGGACCCCCAGCTCAGGAGCTGCCCCTCGAAGGGACCCCTTCCACCGTGCTTGAGGCCTTTTTGCTCTCCCGGAACAGAAAGATGCACCCAAGCTCTTCAAAAGACATCTCTGTTGCTCCAAATTTCAGGTCAAAATTTTCAATACTCTGAGAGTTTGTGCCTCTTCCACCATGCAAGTCATTCATTCCCTGGGGCCGAGTCCTCTTCGGTAACTGGGGTAACAATCCCAGCCTCCTGGGAGTCCTGGGAGATGGCAGGAGAGGGCAGTGGGGAACAGGTGGCCCCAGGGTGTCCCCCAGGCATGTACTAGTGCACCTGAATTACAGGTGAGTTACTGAGGAGCTTTCAGTTCCACTCCATTAGATGCTAGATTACCTTTCTTTATTTTTCTGGAAAAAACACACAACTCTATTGTTTCCATTTGGTCCATGGCATGGGAGAGGGCTCCCAGGTGGTGGGCTGCCTAGTGGTTGCAGGAAGAGGCTCAGGCAGGAGACAGACACAAGGGGGACACAGCAGGGCCCCTCCAAGACCTCTGGGCTCCTAGCCGTGCTTGAGGGTGATCCTTTCCAAGAGATACTCACCCAGCCCAGGCTGGGGCCGGCAGCCTGCAGAGGTTAGTCAGGTGGTCACCCATCTTCTTGATGAGTCTCACCTCCTCACCCAGGAAGTGGCCCTCCAGGAAGTCACAGAGATGGGGGTCTGTGCGGACAGAACCAGAGCCTGCAGGTCCAAAAGGACCTGGTTGAGGATAAAACGGAGCTGCTCTGTTGGTGTCCCAGGCAGTGTAACTGGCTGAGGGATAACAGTACTGACTGAATGGGCACCACACTGTACTCACTTTATCTGTGTTCACGTAAAAACATTCAAAGCTGTAAAGAATTTTTGTGAGTTTATTTGAGCCAAACTGTTGACAATTGCTGGGAAGAAGAGTCTCAATGGATTGGAATAATGCTGCGGAGAATGGTGGGTTTTCACCTTGTTTTATACCTTACATCAAAGGAAGAGATGTAAGTTGGTCACATGAAATCCATTGGTGGTAGATTAGGGAGGTAGGAGAAAGCAAAGTGGGGGGTAGGGAACCTCTGGGATTGGATAAAGAGTAAAATGATAGACACATACTTAGGTGGGTGCAGGATAGTTAACAGTCAACTATTAACATCCCATATAATAAAGAGTTAATATGCTAATTAGACCAGACAGCAGAATGACCTTCTGGAACAAGGGAGGGCGGCGAGGGGGGCAGAGCCGCGGGCCTCGAGGCAGCTGGGGCTGTGAGGCAGCTGAGGCAGCCAAGGCATCTGAGGCAGCCAGGGCTGTGAGGGCCGAGCCCCTTGCACGAATTTTGTGCATTGGGCCTCTAGTGATAGTATTAACAATGAAGGAATTTATGGTCTCTGTCCTGGTGCCCAGGTGCATTTGGCTGTGCTGGGAGGGGGCGGGGGGTTGGGGGGCGGGAGTTACAAGTTACTCTGACATTTCATAGGTATCTTATCTTAGATGCAAAAAGACAATAGGCTCAGTTAAGGTAAAAATTGACCTTGCCAGGGAAGATACTGGTCTAGGACATGACTACCCACCATAACTGCTTTTAATTAAAGTTTTCATTTCAGACCATCTTTGTGGTTACTTTAGGTCTTTAAATTTGCAAGACCACCATGTAGGCCTTCCCTGAGCTTATCAGGTTAACATGTGGCCTTTTTTTTCCCGTCCATACCTGTGTGGATTCATTTATTCCTCACAACCTGGCCAGGCAGGTACAATTATTATTCTCCATTTTATAGATAAACAAACTGAGGCCAATGAAGTGAAGTAACTTGCCTGCAACCTCACAACAGGTAGCAGCAAAGCTGGGATGTGCATCAGGCTGCGTAAGCTAGAGATCTGCGTGTGCAAATAGGAGGGAGGACGGAAGGAGGCGGTGTCTGAGCTGACCTGTGGGAGTTCTGATAGATTGGGAAGGGAGAAAGGTCAGCAGGGCTGGAGGAGAACTGAGCCTCAGGCCGATACAGCGACTTGGAGCCAGGTCTCTGTGCCCAGGGATCCCAAAGGCACTGGGCGTGGCTCTCTGCTGTTCTACCCCATTCTGACCTTGGCTGTGGCGCGCAGAGGCCCTAAGGGTGAAGTTGGTCGCCTTCTACTCCTGCAGTGAGCGGCTGCCACCAGCAGGGGGCAGGGCGGGAGGACCGCGGTGAGAGCCTCAGGACCGCTGCCTGCCGCTGGGCGGCGCTGCGGCTCCGCACAAAGGGAACCGCGCTCAGGGCCGCGCGGAGTGGGGGCGCCCAGCGAGCCGTCCGCGCTGGGCTTTAGCGTGGAAAGAGGCGCGAGGAGTAGTTGCCACCTTCCGGGAGCCCACGGCGGGTCAAGTGGATACACGGGTAACTAATTAATTGCTCCAATAATGGACGTAATTAATTCTTTCAACAACTGGCGCCAACGGAGGGACGCGGGGGAGGAGGAGGCCTTTGAGCCTCGATGTCCGCTCCCTCGACGGGCCCTGCGCGGCGGGCGGAGGAGGCGTGCAGAGCCCCGTGAGGGCGCCGGGGGCCGGAGCGGGCGGCCGGGCCGGGCCTCCGCCTCCAGGAAGCACGGGCTCAGGCGGGCCGCGGTGGAGGCTCTGGGCTCCTGGCTGCACGGCCTGGCCGGACGCAGCAGCTCTCGGGCTGGGTGGCCGCCTCTGGAAGGGGGTTTCCTGCGCGCAAATGCGGTGAGAAGCGAGAAGGTGGGCAGCGGCCGGGTGGGCAGAGTGGCCCGACAGCAGCGGCCCGCCCTGCGCTGCCTGCGGCTCCGGGCTCCGGGCTCGGGCGGGAGGGCGGGTGGAGGAGCCTCCGCGGGCCCGGCCGGCAGGCCCAGGGGACGGCGTGCCTCTGCCCTCGGGGAACCGTTCCTCTCCGGGGGCCTGCGCATCCTGGCAGCCGCGCTTCGCAGCGGGAGATGGACCGGCGCCAGCTTACCCACCTGAGCCTGGCAAGCAGACCGGGTCGGAGCCTATACGAGCGTTTATTCCAACAATGCTCGTCCCCAGTGTGCGGTTTCTGCCCCTAACAGACACACGTTAATTGAGATTTTAAAGGCAGAACAAAGACTTTGCAGAAGTTCTTTCAGAAGGTAATCCATCCTGGCGTGGAAACCCCTCCTGCCCTTGAACTGAAACTCGCTTCCCGGACCAAAGCACCGGGAGGGGCGGCTGCACGTGCGGCGAAGGCGCGGGCCTCCCGGGGCCTCACCGTCCGGAAGGGGCGCTGCTTATGCCCCACCCGACGCGGGAGCTGAGGGGCCAGGGCGCGGGGTGCCGGCAGGCTGAGCGTCATTCCGAGCCGAGACTCCCACGCCGGCTGTTGTCTGGGACGCGCGCTGGAGGGAGGAGGGAGGGGCGCTGGGCGGGGCCCCTCCGCACCCGCCCCCGCGCGCCCAGCCCCAGAGCCAGCTTCCGCCCCCAGCGGGTGCCCAGGTCACCCTTAGAGATGGTCCCACCAGCGACGAGCCAGCACGGCACCGCGCGCACAGCCTTTCCTCAGCTTCTATTTGCACATCCCACCGCACAACAGATGGGAGGGGAGGCGGTGCCGCAGGGGCGGACGCGGAGGAAGGCGGTCAACTCTTCAGGTCTTCGCGCCCCTCTGCCTGTGCCCTGTTTGCTCCTAAACAGTTGCTTTCTAAAGTACGGATTAAGGAGCCTCCAGCAGTAAATCAAGAAACACTTGGCTCAGGCTTTGAGGTACCACACACTAGTCCGATTGTCTGTCACTTCGTTCTCAACTCTACAAGGAGCTGTGGGCTGGGCCGGGCGGCGGGAGGTGCCTCCTTCGCACTCAGAAGCTGCCCTGGAGGAGGGGCCGTGGGGTTCCCCCAACACACACACTTTCTGTCTGCCGCTGATGTCCCAGCAGAAGCCTGGGGACCTGGGGACTCACCCTGCCTGCCCTGCGGAGAGCCTCCCACTCGGAGCTCCCTGTTTGAATTTGAGACGTGAACGTAGGCCAGCGAGCTGTGCCTGGTCTTTCCCTCAGAGTTTACTGTTGGCGTTGTCAGTACCTTGGTTGTGAGTTATCTTTAATACATAAAGAGCTCATGTAAATCAAAGAAAACATGAGTACCCCAATTGAAAAGTGAGCAAAAGACATGAAAATGTCAGGAAATGCCGAGGGTTAGTGAGGCGTAGCTGGCCCTCACTTTCTATGACTACACATATAGTTTTAAACAATCCTTTCAACTGGCAATAGTTTCAAAATATTGAATATGTATACTCTTTGATCAGGCAATTCCACTTCTTGAAATTTATCCTGTGGAAGCATCTGCCCAACTAAACAGAAACAGATGTACAAGGATTTTCCCTGTAGCATTATCTATCTATATAAAAGCCTAAGTGACCGTCACAACCGAAACAACCCAACAGACGACCGAACAGGCTGCGTGGGGCGACCCAGCCGGCAGGGGGGTTAGTGAGGGGCGACCAAACAACAGAACAGCAGGCTGCATGGGGCAACCAGGCCGGCAGGGGGGGCAGTTGGGGGCAACCAGGCTGGCAAGCAGAGGTCGTTAGGGATGATCAGGCCGGCAGGGGGACAGTGAGGGGCGACCGGGCTGGCAGGGGGGGGGTCAGTGAGGGGCAATCAGGCTGGCAGGCAGAGGCGGTTAGGGGTGATCAGGCTTGCAGGGGGGCAGTTAGGAGCGATCAGGCAGGCAGGCAGGTGAGTGGTTAGGAGCCATGGTCCAGGATTGTGAGAGGGATGTCTGACCGGCAGTCAGACATCCCCCTAGGGGTCCCGGATTGGAGAAGGTGCAGGCTGGGCTGAGAGGACCCCCCCCACACACACACACACACACACATGAATTTCATGCACCAGGCCTCTAGTTTACTATATAGTACATCAAGAATAGATTGGTCAGCTCTGGCCGAGTAGCTCGTTGGTTAGAGCATTGTCCCGATACACCAAAGCTGCGGGTCTGATCCCTGGTCAGGGCACATACAAAAATCAACCAATGAATGCATAAATAAGTGGAACAACAAATTGATCTCTCTCTTTCTCTCTCTGTCTCTTCCCCTCTCTTTCCCCCCTTCCTCTGTCTCTCTAAAACCAACAAATTAAAATAAAGTGCAGGTTAGTTAAACTATGGTATAACCATACAATGGAAGACTATATAGCTATTTTTTAAAAATAAGAAAGATCCATACCTCTTGATATATGCCAATATGTCCTCAAAAAAACTGATTAAAAACTAGTATGTTCCTGTACTGGCTGGTGTGGCTAAGTGGTTAGAGCATCAGCCTGAGCATCAGAAAATCTCGGGTTTGATTCCTGGTCAGGGGTATGTACCTGGATTTCAGTTTGCTCCCTGCCCCCGGAGGTCTGGGTATATATTGGAGGCAGCCAGTCGATGTGTCTCTCTCCAATCAATGTTTCTCTCTCTCCCTCCCTCCCTCTCTTCTATGCTCTGAAAAGCAGTGGAAAGGGTATCCTCGGGTGAGGATAAAAAACAAACAACAAAAAAATAGTATGTTCCTTATGAGTTCTTCTATGTAAAAATATAAATTTATATATACATCCAAAATCTGGAAAGTTATACAGTACATTAATTTGTGTTGATTTCTGAGAGAGGAAGGGAAAGGGAGAGATAGAAACATCACTGGGAGAAACCAAGATGGCGGCATAGGTAAACACCGGAGTTTGCTGCCTCGAACAACCACTTCAAAAATACAACTAAAAGACGGAACGGACATCACCCAGAACCACGGGAAGGCTGGCTGAGGAGAGTCTCTTCAACTAGAAGCAAAAACAACAGCATTCCGACGCTCAGCGGGAGGCGCAGTGTGGAAAATTTAAAGGTGCGGTGGTGAGGGTGCGCGCGCAAAGCGGGGCTGGCGGCTGAGGGCGCGATTGTCGTTTTCAATCAGGAGCGAGTCTCAGACTCTGGGCTACAGATCCGGGCGAGTCTCTAGGGACCCAGACTCAAACGGGAGAAGCGGGACTGTCTGGCTACGGCCCCTCCGAGGTTTGCAGCGATTGCTGGGACAGAGAGGCAGAGCCCCTGGGGACGGACTGAGATCGGCCATAGCTGCTCCCTCCCCCCGCCCTGTTGAGCCTGCCCTGCCCAAACCCTGCGCACAGCCATTTGCCGATCGCCTCAGGCAAGGGCTGGACTAGCGCCTCCCCAGAGGACTGAAGTTTTCCCACAGCTGATTTCCACAGCCAGTCGGCCTGGTGGTCAAATCCTTCTAGTGTTAACTACAACAATTAAGGCTTGGCTAGAACAAGACTGCGCACAGAGACCACAAGGGGGTGCACCAAGAAAGCATAAAAGATGCGGAGACAAAAAAACATGACAGAAATGGAGGATATGGAGCTAAGAATCGCAATTTTGAGGGCTTGCCATAAATTTGTGCAGAGCCTCACGAAAACTAATGAGACCCTCGATGCTACGATAAAGAAAGTAAGCATACACGGACTGAAATAAAGAATATTATACCCAATAGCAGACCAGAGGAGCTCAAGAATCAAACCAAAGATTTGACAAAAAACACCCAATTGGAAAAGCAAAATGAAAAAAGAATCCGAAAGTGTGAAGATAGTGTAAGGAGCCTCTGGGACAGCTTTAAGCGGACTAATATCAGAGTCATTGGAGTGCCAGAAGATGAGAGACAGCAAGATATTGAAAACCTATTTCAAGAAATAATGGCAGAAAACTTCCCCCACCTGGAGAAAGAAATGGACTTACAGGTCCAAGAAGCGCAGAGAACCCCAAACAAAAGGAATCCAAAGAGGACCACACCAAGACACATCATCATTAAAATGCCAAGAGCAAAAGACAAAGAGAAAATCTTAAAAGCAGCAAGAGAAAGAGGCTCAATTACCTACAAGGGAATACCCATACGACTGTCAGCTGATTTCTCAACAGAAACTTTGCAGGCCAGAAGGGAATGGCAAGAAATATTCAAAGTGCTGAATACCAAGAACCTACAACCAAGATTACTTTATCCAGCAAAGCTATCATTCAGAATTGAAGGTCAGATAAAGAGCTTCACAGATAAGGAAAAACTAAAGGAGTTCATCACCGCCAAACCAGTATTATATGAAATGCTGAAAGGTATCCTTTAAGAAGAGGAAGAAGAAGAAAAAGGTAAAGATACAAATTAGGAACAACAAATATGCATCTATCAACAAATGAATCTAAGAATCAAGTGAATAAATAACCTGATGTACAGAATGAACTGGTGATTATAATGAATCAGGGACATAGAAAGGGAATGGACTGACTATTCTTGGGGGAAAAGGGGTGTGGGAGATGCGGGAAGTGACTGGACAAAAATCATGCACCTATGGATGAACTCAGTGGGTGGGGAGTGAGGGTGGAGGGTGGGGTGGGAGCTGGAAGGAGGGGAGTCATGGGGGGAAAAAAGAGGAACAAATGTAATAATCTGAACAATAAAGATTTAAAAAAAAAAAAAAGAAACATCACTGATGAGAGAAAATCATCAATTGGCTACCTCCTGCATGCCCCCACTGGGGATCGAGTCTACAACAGAATCAAATCATGACCGCCTGGTTCTTAGGTCCACACTCAAGCACCAAGCCACACTGGCTGGGCTGCTCTTTTTGTTTGTTTGTTAATCCTCACCTGATTTTCTATTGATTTTTTTAGAAAATGGAAGGGAAGAGGGGGAGAGAGAGAGAGTGTGAAACATTGATGAGAGAGAGACACATCAATTGGTTGCCTTCTACACGTGCCCCACCAGGGCTGGGGATTGAACATACAACTCAGGTATGTGCCATTGACGGGGAATCGATCCTGAAACCCTTCAGTGCGCAAGTCAACTCTCTAACCACTGAGCAAAACTGTCCAGGGCTACAGTACATTGACAAAAATAAAACACAAAAGAACTCAGAGCAGATACCTTATATGATAAAATGCAGACAAAATGCCAAATTAACTCCACTTCACACATAGGACATCAAAGTTCCACTGCCTTGGGGATGGGCAGACAACCTTGATCAGAGGTTTGAAGGGTCAAGTCAAGCTTACAGGACTGTCATGGCAAACAGGGTTAGAATCAGCATGGAGACATGGCCCAGAGGCCTTCCTCAGTTTGGAGTGCAGAAGTTATTTCTAACTTCAAAGTTCTCCGAACTTGAGAAGTCAGAATAAAAAGTCCATCGATTGATTATATAATATTCAGACATTTCTGCATGGCAAAAAACAAAAACAAAAACAAAAAAAACTCGAGAAACAATTGTCAAGACAAATGGCAGACCTTCGTTTCAGGCCATGATGGAATAAAAAGCACCAGATTTAGCATCCCACCAAAAACAAGGCTGGGCAAAGTCTATGGAACAGTTGCTTTCAGACACTGAGTTAGAGGCAACACACAACTATGATATTTGAGAGAAAGGAAACACAGGAGTTGGGCCCTATGATCATCAGGCTTTCTGCCGGGAGGCATATGTCAAACTATGGAGTAAGGAAGGGGAAGCAAACAGAGCCCAACCATCTTGCTGAGACCAAGAGCCAGACAGAGGCCAGGGTGTCTAAGGTGGCTGGAAATTGCCGGGCAAAGTTCAGAGGAGTGAATTATGCAGAAAAATAATTCCAGAAATCTCCATGAATCTTTGCTGAATACTAAGGTGGGAATACATAGGGTAACGCTCCACAAGGCTGGGTAGAGAGCAGCCAGGAGGCGAAGAGCTGAATGGTTCCTGAATTCACAAATGACTGAAACTCACTGGCGTTCTGACAGCCAGAGTGGAGATCTGTAACTGGCATCCAGGGGCCATGCCTCAGTGAAAGGCCTAGATTATCCATCTGTCTCTATAGTCACAACTTTAACAACACTTCTTAAAAAGCCTCAAAAGGATCAAATTGAACTGCAGGTAACCTCATTGAATATGAGAACAAAGCCCAACACCTAGTAAAGAAAGACAACAAAATGTAGGCACTCAACAGTATAAATCATTATCCAGCACCCATTCAAATTTACTAAACATTGAACAAGCCAGAACATGTGTTCTGTAAGTAGGAGAAAAATTAGGCCATAAACTAGAGCTGTGACTTACTTTCAAGGCTGCCAACCACTAGGACCTGTCTCTGACTCCTGGTGGAAGTCCAAGACCATCCTTTTTCACTAAGGAAACCATGAAGTCCAGATACTCCCTCTTCCAGCTTCCTTTGCAAATAGGGTACGGACACATACGACACAGGCTCGGCCCATCAGTGTGTCCTCTTCAGAACCTGAAATGGGAGTCTGGTCTGAGGAGCCCTTTCTAGGTCATCAGTGGCATCCAGGTCCATCCAGGTCCTGGAAGAGTGAAGGGACCTGGAACCAACATTAGCAAAGAGTCCAGGGCTTCCAGTGGCGATGTCTCAGATCCATGTTGACAGATCAAGTAGATGCAGCAGTGGCCTCATTTTGCATCCCTGGTTTCATTTTACAGCATGAATTTAAAAAAATATATTTTATTTTTTACAGAGAGGAAGGGAGAGGGATAGAGAATGAGAAACATCAATGAGAGAGAAACATCGATCAGCTGCCTTCTACACACCCCCTACTGAGGATGTGCCTGCAACCAAGGTACATGCCCTTGACCGGAATCGAACCTGGGACCCTTCAGTCCGCAGGCAGACGCTCTATCCACTGAGCCAAACCGGTTAGGGCTACAGCATGGTTTTTGCTGTGACTCTGGCTGCATAGCTTTCCTCAGAGCTGCCTATTTTCCAGGCCTGGTTCAGCCCATACAGAAGGTCACTTTCCTGGTGATAACATCTAGACCTCCCCACATTTATTCAAGAACATCTTCTCCTTTGCTGAAATGTATATTCAAGCCTTCTGCCATCTTTTTAAATTTAAGTTTTTATTGATTTGAGAGAGAGAGAAGAAGGGAGGGAGAGAGAGAGAGAAAGAGAAACTTCAATTTGTTCACTTACTTATGCATTCATTGGTTGATTTTTGTCTGTGCCCTGCCCGGAATCAAACCCAAAACTTTGGTGTATCAGAACGATGCTCTAATCAACTGAGCTACCCGGCCCGGGCTGCCCATTTTTAAATTAGATTGTTTTACTGTTAATTTGTAATAATTCTTTATATATTTAGGATCTAATTGGTTCTTTATCAGACATGTAATTTGCAATTACCTTTTGTCATTCTGTGATTGTCTTTTCACTTTCTTAATGGTGTCCTTTGAATCCCCAAAGTCTTTAATTTTGATGATGTCCAGGTTTCTTTATTCCCCCTGTTTTCATGTGCATGTGGTGCCATAGCTGGTGAAGGTCATGAAGGTTTTGTTCTGTGTTTTCTTCTAAGGTTTTATGGTTTTTGCTCTTACAGTTAGGTTTGCCATTCATTTTGAGTTAATTTTTCCATATGGTGTGAGGTGGAGATTTGACATCATTTTTCTACATGTGGATACTCAGTTGTCCCAACATCATTTGTTGAAAACACTTTCTCTCCCATTGAATTGTCTTGGCATGTTGCTGAAATCAATTGACCATAAATGTAAGGGTTTATTCTTGGATTCTAAATTCTACTTTCACGGTTACTAGTTATCAGCAACAGAAAACAACTCTGACAGATTTAAGAAAAATGGAATAAGGGGAAAGCCCAATGAAATATGAACAAAAACCTCACCACAGAAGATACAAGAGTGGCCAATGCACACAGGAAAAGATGACCACCTGTTACCATCGGGGACATGCAAATCAACACTATGGCAGATACCGCCACACCCCGCCAGGTCAACTAAAATTAAAAAGACTGACAATTGTTTATGATTATAGAGGTAAACCAGAACTCATATATTTCTGGTATTAGTGTTGATTGTTAAAACCAATTAGAAAAACAGTTTGGCAGTGTTTTATTGTGTTTTTTGTTTGTGTGTGTGTGTGTTTAAAATATGTTTTTATTGATTTTAGAGAAAGAGAGAGAGAGAGAGAGAGAGAGAGAGACAGACAGACAGACAGACACATCAATCGGCATGTGCTCTGACTAGGAATCAAACCAGTGACCTCCTGGTACATGGGACGATGCTCAAACAACTGAGCCATACTGGCTGGGAGTTTGGCATTTAAAAAAAAATTAAATTAAACATAGTCCTGCCATAAAATTCAGCAATTACACTTCCAAGAGAAAGACTATGTACTTACACAAGGACTTGTAGGTGAATATTCATTATAGCTTTGTTTATAAGAGTCAAAATATGGAAACAATATGAATGTCCATCAACAGGAAAATGGATAAACAAATGATTATATAGTCATAAGTGGTATACTCTACAGAAAACAATCCAGGCATCTGGACTGCGCCATGGGTTCTCTAGCTGGAAATCAGAGCAAATAAGGGAACCCACAACCTAGTGGGGATCTCCAGGCCTGTACCTCTGGTGGAAAAGAGAGAAGAGGGTACAGACGTCCTATCAAGTCTTAAAAGACAGCGGGTGGAGGAGAGGGAGGGGGAGGAAGAGGGAGGGAAGCAGGATGCTAAGAAGCTAGGAAAATTCTTTGGCAAGTGGAATGGGGAGACTAAGATAGATAGCTGAACAAACTGAGTAATTTACAGCCCATACAGAAGGTCACCTTCCTGGTGATAACATCTAGACCTCAGTTGTATTTCAGCTCCAGGACCAGAACAGCAGCAAAACCAGGTGGGTGATCAGCTGCAATGACTGACTACCCTCTGCCCTGACAATGACCATTTGGCAGAGACCACGATGCTGAAGGGGCACACTCTTCCGGGGCGTGCAGGAGGCAGCCAGTCGATGATTCTCTCATCATTGATGTTTCTACCTCTCTCTCTCCCTCTTCCTTCCTCTCTGAAATTAATAAAAATATATATCATAAATAAATAAATAAATAAATACTTTAAAAAGCAATGAAAAAATATCCTCGGGTGAGGATTATGTGGATGGAAAGGGGCCACATGCTAACGTGATTAGCTTGAGGAAGGCCTGCATGGCTGCTTACAAACTCAGAGACCTAAAGTAACCACAAAGGATGGTCTGAACCTAAAGCTGTTTATGGTGGGTAGTCATGTCCTAGGCCGGGATCTTCCCTGAAAAGGTCAATCTTTACCTTAACTGAGCCTTTTGTCTTTTTGCATCCATGAGAACATATCATTGAAATGTCAAAGTAATTTTCCTTTTTCTAGACCCCTCAAAGCACTGGCACCCCTACAGAGATTACAAATCCCCTCATCATCATTGAGTTAATTGTTGACTGTTAACAATCCTGTACCCACCTAAGTGAAATAAGTATGTGTCTATCATTTTACTTTTTATCCAATCCCAGAGGTTTCCCTGCTTTGCTTTCTCCCGCCTCCCTAACCTATCACCAATGGATTTCATGTAACCCACTTACATCTCCTTTGATTGTAATGTATAAAACAAGGTGCAGCACTGCCATTCTCTGGAGCATCATCTCGATCCATTGAGATTTTGCTTCCTGACAATTGTCAACAGTTTTGGCTCAAATAAGCTCACAAAAATTCTTCACAGGTTTGAATGTTTCTTATGTTGACAATTAACAACAACTAATAATAATCTATATAATAAAAAGCCAATGGCCATAATGACCAAAACAACCAAATGAACGGTTACCAGGAAGTGCATGGAGCACCTCTCGGTCCCTCCCCCGCGGCCCACAGGTTCCTATCACAGCAGGGCTGGCAGCCCGTGGGCGGGCAGGGCGGTGGGTGGGCGGGGCGAGGCAGGCACGGCGAGAGAGGCAGGGCCTGATCAGCAGTTGCCATGGAGGCTGTGGATCAGGCCCAGAAATAGGCCAGGAGAGAGATACAGCTGTCAGCGGGGCCATTCTGGATTTCTCAGAAGAGCCAATGGCTGCCTAAGAGGCAGACACTGACTGGCATAGAAACCAACCAATCAGAACTAAATCTGGGTGAACTGTGAAGGCAGAACCTAAGGCGAGGGATAAGGAGGGGGTTTAAGGGCAACAGCTGTTTGGTGTAAGGTGTAAGAAAGTGGTTTAATTTTTCAATAACCGGTTTGGCAGTATAGTGCATATGGCTGGCTATCAGTCTAGATAAAGGGGTTATGTATTTTTGTCTGCCAAAAGCATCTCCTCCTGCTGAAAAAGGCCCCCCCCCCCATTTAAGCAATCCTATCCTATATAATCTATCTATACTAATAAAAGGGTAATATGCTAATTAGACCGGGTCAACCGGCCATCTTCCGGATGTCTGACTTCCTTCTGGACAAAGCCATGGTGGCGGGGGCCGAGGCAGAGGCAGTGAGGGGTGAGATCAGGCTGGCAGGGGGTTAGGGGTGATCAGGCTGGCAGGGGAGGGCAGTTGGGGGTGAGATCAGGCTGGCAGGGGGCTAGGGGTGATCAGGCTGGCAGGGGAGGGCAGTTGGGGGCCTAAACCAGCAGTCAGACATCCCCCGAGGGGTCCCAAATTGGGGAGGGTGCAGGCTGGGCTGAGACACACCCCCCACCTGTGCACGAATTTTGTGCACTGGGCCTCTAGTAGTAGGCCTCTAGTAGTAGTAGTAGTAGTAGTAGTAGTAATAATAATAATAATAATAGTGTGTAGGAGGAACAAACTTTCCATTACCCTCAAGGTTCTCTGGCTGTCTAATAATCAAATGGACATGAAATAGATTAGCAAGAAAAAATAATCACATTGAATACATACATATGTACATACATATATACCTCACATACATGAGAGGTTCAGAGACAGAAAGGAAGACTGAGGCACACAGAAACCCTGAGCTGGGGGTGAGGTAAAGCACCTCAGGGCTTCACAGGTCAATGCGGATGATAAGAAGAGCAGATGCTTCGTAAAGAAGAGCTGGCCCTGCCACGTAGGTGGGTCAGAAGGTTGCTGCTGATCATCTCATGGGTGAGGCCCCAAATTCAAGTGCTAGGTAATTACAGTGAGGGCCTGAAGAGCCTCTTGAGACACTGATCTTTAGTTACATAATAATATGAAGTTACATGAACAAAGGCCAGAAACACACTCCTCCCCAAAAGTTGCTGTTAGGGTGTGGCATTCTAGGTGATTTTAAAAAGCATTATGTACCAGGGCCTAATAAAAAAAAAAAGCATTATGCATGTGCTTTTATTGTGTTTCCAATAACAAGGGAAGGACAAAGTTGAGCCAGACACTTCATTGAGGTTGCCTGGTGAGTGACAACCAAATGTCGTTCTCATTTTCCTCACCCTTTGATTTTAGAGAGAGTGGAAGGGAGGAAGAGGAGGGGAGAGAAAGAGAAAGAGAGAAGAGAAAGAGATGAGAGAGATGAGAGAGAGAGAGAGAGAGATGCCTCTGAAAGCTCCCTGACCCAAGCTGGGAATTGAACCTGCAACCTAGGTACATGCCCTTATCTAGGAATTGTATCCATGACCCTTTGGTGTGAGGGCCAATGTTTTAACCACTGAGCCACACAAGCCAGTGCTGTTCTCATTTTTTAAATTGATATATAATTTCATTTAACATTGTACAACATATTGATTTGATACACTTATATTGCAATATGATTGCCACTGTAGCATTAGCTATCATGTCACATAATTACCATTTCTTCTAGTGGTAGAAACAATTAAGATCTAGTCTCTTAGCAAGTTTAATGTTTATAATACAGTTGCCTATAATCACTGTACTGAATTTGGGTCCCCAGGACAATTTATCTGCTAGTTGCAAATATGTACTCTTTTTTAAAAAGTGTTTATATTGATTTCAGAGAGAGAAGGGATTTCTCCCTCTCCCTGACTAGGAATCAAACTGTGACCTCCTGGTTCATAGGTCAACACTCAGCCACTGAGCCACACCTGCTGGGCACAAATGTGTCCTCTTAAATAACTTCCCTTCGATCCCCCCCCCCCCCCCCGGGCCTGGGAACTCTCTCTGTGTTGGCGGACACTGGGTTGTGCCATACCCTGGCTATTGTGAATAATGCTGCAATAAACGGAGTGCAGAGATCTCTTCTATATCAGTTTTCATTTCTGTCAAGCAGTACCTCTTACTATCATTTTGAAATTTATTCTGAATCCTCTGCTGCCGCTTTTTGCCTGGTTTCATCCTCAGATAGTTCTGAGAAGGGTATGATTAAAAATATGGTGTCCAAATTCTAGGAGGCCTAGCAAATCTGTCACAGTTGGATGAAAACCATCGCTAAGGTTTATAACATTTGGTTGGGTAGGAATATCCCACACTCCCACATTTCCCCATGTATTACACAACCTCTAGATCAGCCGTGGGCAAACTACGGCCCGTGGGCCGGATCCGGCCCATTTGAAATGAATAAAACTAAAAAAAAAAAAAAAAAAGACCGTACCCTTTTATGTAATGATGTTTACTTTGAATTTACATTAGTTCACACAAACACTCCATCCATGCTTTTGTTCCGGCCCTCCGGTCCAGTTTAAGAACCCATTGTGGCCCTCGAGTCAAAAAGTTTGCCCACCCCTGGTCTAGATGCTGCTATAGGCTGTGATATGCCACCCGCCAGGCACTGTGGGCCTTTCCTCCTTCCTGGGGGGAAATGGGAACATTCATTTAAATGTCTGTGTTAGGCCCTGGCCGGCTTAGCTCAGTGGATGGAGCATCAGCCTGCGGACTGAAGGGTCCCAGGTTCGATTCCGGCCAAGGGCACATGCCTGGGTTGTGGACTCAATCCCCAGTGGAGGGTGTGCAGGAGGCAGCCAATCAATGATTCTCTCTCATCATTAATGTTTCTCTCTCTCTCTCCTTCTCCCTTCCTCTCTGAAATCAATAAAGAAATATATATATGTAAAAATAAATGTTTGTGTTGGGGGTACTTGTATGTATTTTGTTTCTTTATTGCTGAACTTATTAGAGATGTCCCTCCTTTTCCCCCTCTCCATTGAGTTTTTTAGAGAGAGTGAAAGGAAGTGGGGGCGGGGGGAGAAACATGAATGTGAGACATCCATTGGTTGTCTCCCTCATGCGGCTGGGGATCAAACCTGCAACCCAGGCACATGCCCTTGATGGGGAGTCAAGCCCCAGACCCTTTGGTGTGCCGACGGACACTCTAACCACTCTAAACACCGGCCAGGGCTTGTGTGCATTTTTATAGTACATAAAGCCGGCGAATTGGACACCCCACCTTTTCCACATCTTAAGCAGGGCGTTGAAATAAGGTCTATGGAGGGCCTTCTCTGGGGCAGGCAGTTTCACACATTTTCCTATTTAATCTCTGTACTGGGTGTCTTCTGTTTCCCGTTCCATATCCGATTTCCACCCCTCTCCTCCCACTGTGTGCCCCAGAGACAGCTGAGATAGCATCAGCCGGCTCTCTCCCGGCTTCCCCTTGGGTTTGGCCAATGAGGAGCACCAGCAGGAGACGCCCACGGAGGAGGGAGCGCCTCAGGTGCCGGCTGCAGTTCCCCCGCAGAATCTCCCTCACACAGCCGCTCTCTGTCTCCAGGTTTTGTCCTCCTGACCCCGGGGAGGTGTCACCAGTTTTCTGCCAAGACCCTGACCCATATCATCCCTAAAGAGATAAGGAATAACTCACCCAAATTTAAGAGTTAGTAAGTGGCGTAACTGGGCTGGGAAAACCAGTTTGTTTGCATCCTTTGCCAAGTCCGGCTGCACTGCCCAGGAAGGAGCCTGCCTGGGGAGGGGGCAAGTTAGGCACCTGAGATGAGCCCGGCGCTGGGCGTGGGAATGGACTCCGGCTCCATGCCGCGCCCACTGCCCCCCCCCCCCCTTCTGCTCGGTCTCTCTGTGCGGGCGTGCCCCCTCCTCCGCTGTCATTGCATTTGTCCCGCAGCGCCCAGAGCATTCCTTTCAATGGTTCCTGGGATGGTTTTTAAAACACGTCCAAATATCCTTGGAGATTCTTCCCTTCAGGAGTGGAGTCTAATTCTCCTTCCCTCGAATATGGGCTGACCCCACTCATTTGTCTCTAGCAATTAAATGCGGAGGAAGTGATGTGGCCTTACTTCCGAGGCGAGGCCATAACGGTAGACCAGTCTGTGCTGCCTCTCTCCTCCTGGATGCTTGTTCCTGAAGTCCCGCTGCCGCTGGGCGAGACACCTGGGCTTGGAAAAGCCACGGGCGGGCGCGGGAGCTGCGGCCCGAACCCCCTGAGGCGCTAGCTGTAGGAAAGCCTTGGACCCCCAGCCATGGTTTGCCCACAACTGCATGAGAACGGCCTGGCTGAACCGTCAACTCCAGGAACAGAGAGAGATAATACTAACAAAATGAGCGCCATTATTTTAAGTCACAGTTTTAGGCCAATGTGTGTGACACAGCAATAGAAAGTGGAGAAGAAGAAACCAAGATGGCGGCATAGGTAAACACCGGAGATTGCTGCCTCGCACAACCACTTCAAAAATACAACTAAAAGACATAACAGACATCATCCAGAACCACAGGAAGGCTGGCTGAGTGGAAATTCTACAACTAGAAGGAAAGAGAAAAGCACACTGAGACTCAGAGGAGGTGCGGTGCTAAAGTAAATACAAAGGTGCGGAGGTGCATGCGGAGAGGGCGGGCGGCTGAGGACACGATTGTCTTTTTCAATCGGGAGGGAGTCTCAGGCTCTGAGCTCCAGTTCCGGGCAAGTTTCTGGGGACCCAGACTCATATGGGAGAAACGGGACTGTCTGGCATTGGTCGGAACTCGAGGGCAGCTTTCTCTCGGAGGCACACGCGGCGATTGCCAGGACCTCTGAAGGCAGGACTGAGAGCAGCCATACTGCTGGCTCACTCCGCCCGCCCTGTTGATCCCCTGGGACCCCACCCCGCCCAAGCCGTGCACGGAGGCTTTTGCATATGAAAGGCCCGGCCCTTTGTAATCTGAAAATTACTTAACAAACTGCAGCTGCCCCAAGGCCCCAGGGCAACTTGCATTGCTTTACAGCTGGCTTCTGCTGGGTAGCCTCAGGCAGAGGCTAGATTAGCACCTCCTTAGATCCAAGAGCCAGTGTACCCAGTGGTCAGAGTGGGACCATCCAATTACAACTCAGATCCATAAGGGACACACTCAGGGGCAGACTCAGTGAGCACCAAAGCCCCACTGAAGCAAGTCTTGCCCCATAAGGGTGTCTTCAGCACAGAAGTTCTCCCACCATAGACACAGCTGATTCTCACAGCCAATTGGCCTGGAGGTCAAATCCTCCCAGTGTTACCTACAATCAAGGCTTAACTACAACAAGACTGTGCACAAAGCCCACAAAGGGGTGCACCAAGAGTGTCTACCTCAGGTAATTGGGGAGGCTGAGCCACTGGGCCCTATAGGACACTTAGCACAGAAAGCCACTCTATTGACACAGCAAAGCATAAAAAATGCCGAGACAAAGAAACAGGACACAAATGACAGAAATGGAGGAAAGCAAACTACTGGATATAGAGTTCAAAACCACACTTTTGAGGTCTCTCAAGAGGCTTCTAGAGTCTGTCGATAAACTTGATGAGTTGTACAGGAAATCTAATGAGACCCTCGATGGTGTGATAAAGGACCATCTAGAAAGTAAGCATACACTGACTGAAATAAAGAATATTATACAGACTCCCAACAGCAGACCAGAGGATCACAAGAATCAAGTCAAAGATTTGAAATATGAAGAAGCAAAAAACACCCAACCGGAAAAGCAAAATGAAAAAAGAATAGGAAAATAGTGTAAGGAGCCTCTGGGACAGCTTCAAGCGTACAAACATCAGAATTATAGGGGTGCCAGAAGAAGAGAGAGAGCAAGATATGGAAAACCTATTTGAAGAAATAATGACAGAAAACTTCCCCTACCTGCTGAAAGAAATAGACTTACAAGTCCAGGAAGTGCAGAGAACCCCAAACAAAAGGAATCCAAAGAGGACCACACCAAGACACATCATAGTTAAAATGCCAAGGGCAAAAGACAAAGAGAGAATCTTAAAAGCAGCAAGAGAAAGACAGTCAGTTACCTACAAGGGAGTACCCATACGACTGTTAGCTGATTTCTCAACAGAAACTTTGCAGGCCAGAAGGGAGTGGCAAGAAATATTCAAAGTGATGAATGCCAAGAACCTACAACCAAGATTACTTTATCCAGCAAAGCTATCATTCAGAATTGAAGGTCAGATAAAGAGCTTCACAGATAAGGAAAAGCTAAAGGAGTTCATCACCACCAAACCAGTATTAGATGAAATGCTGAAAGGTATCCTTTAAGAAGAGGCAGAAGAAGGAAAAGGTAAAGATACAAATTATGAACAACAAATACACATCTATCAACAAGTGAATCTAAAAATCAAGTGAATAAATAATCTGATGAACAGAATGAACTGGTGATTATAATAGAATCAGGGACATAAAAAGGGAATGGACTGACTATTCTTGGGGGGGAAAGGGGTGTGGGGGATGCGGGAAGAGACTGGACAAAAATCGTACACCTATGGATGAGGACAGTTGGTGAGGAGTGAGGGCGGAGGGTGGGGTGGGAACTGTGTGGAGGGGAGTTATGGGGGGAAAAAGAGGAACAAATGTAATAATCTGAACAATAAAGATTTAATTAAAAAAAAAGAAAGAAAGTGGAGAACCTCCCTCTGAGCGGTAGGGGAGCCACCAGTATAGATTCTCCTTGGCTGTCAGCTATGTCCTGGGAGACACTCTTCTCTCATTCTCAAAGACTCCCAACTCTCCCATTTTTAGCTCCATCATATTGATGTTTCTCCCCCCCCACCCCTTGTCCTAGATTTTACTCCTGGAAACTTTAAAAGTTAACTTCTTGGAATTAAATGTACCTGAATTCTTGTTCAGAAAAAGTCCATATGCTAGAACTTGCTTTTTTTTTTTCACTAAGTAATATATTGTTGACAGCTTTCCAAGTGAGTGAATATAGGTATCCTGCTTAAAACAACAACAACAAAACACCCTGGCCTCAGTGGCTCAGTTGGTTGGACATTGTCCTGTGCAACAGAAGGTCACAGGTTCAATTCTGGTCGGGGCACATACCGGCTTGTGGGATGGATCCCCAGTAGGGGGCATGCAGGAGGAAGCTGATCAATATATTGCTCTCATATTGATGTTTCTCTCCCCCCCCCTTTCTCTCTCTCTCTCTCTAAAAATGTTTTTAAAAATTGCCCAGCTGACATGGCTCAGTGGTTGAGCGTTGACCTATGAACCTGGAGATCATGGTTCGATTCCCGGTCAGGGCACATGCCTGGGTTAAGGGCTCAATTCTGAGTAGGGGGTGTGCAGGAGGCAGCGATTGATGATGTTTCTCCCTCATCATTGATGTTTCTATCTCTCTCTCCCTCTCCCTTTCTCTCTCTCTAAAAATCAATAAAAACATTTAAATAATGAGTGTTGCTTGTTTAAAAAAAAAGAAAAATAAGGAAGAGGCCGCAGAATATGCTGAACTTTGGGCTAAGAAAATGAAGGGGCTGAAGAAACGTGCCAGGGACAAATGGCCAAGGGGCGTAGCCATCCTCTCTTAGAGCATCTGCTCGAAGTCTGTGTCCAGTCAAAAGTGAGATTTTGTAAGAGTAACAACTAAGAACAAACATTTAAAAAAGTTTCCCAAGCTGAATATGCCACAGGTAGCATCCACCTACTACCAGAGAAATTGCTAATTCATTCATTTGTACATTAATTTTCTCGTTTGCTCATTCAAAACACCATAAAGTGTTCCCTACATGTCGAGTGGTCATTTTTGAGAATAAGAAACTCTAAGCCTAATTTTATAGGGACAATTTTTGTTAAGTTAACCCAAATTGGTTGGTGTGTGTGTGTGTGTTGTTTTTTTTTTTAAATATATTCTATTGATTTTTTACAGAGAGGAAGGGAGAGAGATAGAGAGTTAGAAACATCGATGAGAGAGACATCGATCAGCTGCCTCGTGCACATCTCCTACGAGGGATGTGCCCGCAACCCAGGTACATGCCCTTGGCTGGAATCGAACCCGGGACCCTTCAGTCCGCAGGCCGACGCTCTATCCACTGAGCCAAACCGGTTTCGGCGTGTGTGTTGTTTTTAAAAAATATTTTTATTTATTTCAGGGAGGAAGGGAGAGGAAGAGATAGAAACATCAATAATGAGAGAATCATTGATCAGCTGTCTCCTGCAAGCCCCCCACTGGGGATTGAGCCTGTAACCAGGGCATTTTTCCTAACCAGGAATTGAATCATGACCTCCTGGTTCATAGGTTGAAGCTCAACCACTGAGCCATGCCAGTTGGACAATTTTCTTTCTTTCTTTCTTTTTTAAAAAATATTTTATTGATTTTTTACATAGAGGAAGGGAGAGGGATAGAGAGTTAGAAACATCGATGAGAGAGAAACATCAACCAGCTGCCTCCTGCACACCTCCTACTTGGGGATGTGCCTGCAACCAAGGTACATGCCCTTGACCGGAATCGAACCTGGGACCCTTCAGTCCACAGGCCGACGCTCTGTCCACTGAGCCAAACCGGTTAGGGCTGGACAATTTTCTTTTAATGGATAAGTAAGATACGTCAAAGACATAACTTTTTTAAAAAAATGTTTTCAATGATTTTAGAGAGAGAGAAAGGGAGAGGAATACAGGAATACAGAGACCGAAACATCGATGAGATAGATACATCGATTGGCTACCTCCTGCACATCCCCTATTGGGGATCGAGTCTGCAACCCAGGCACATACCCTGATCTGGAATTGAACAAGTGACTTCTTTGTTCATGAGTGGACACTCAATCACTGAATCACACCGGCTAGGCAACCCAAATTGGTATTTAATCTTGCAATGAAGAACCCTGAATAGAACAGCAGTTCATATGAGGTGTGAGATGTAAGCAATAGTCTCATGGGAATGGAGAGAATCTGAGATTGGTCATCGTCCCTTGATAGAGTTGAAGATAATTGTGGTAGGCAGTCTTTAAGATGGCTCCCAGCCCTAGCCGGTTGCTCACTGGTTAGAGCATTGGCCCTAGGACTGAAGGGTCAAAGATTCAATTCCAGTCAAGGGCACATACCTTGGTTGCAGGCTCAATCCCCGGCCCCAGTAGGGGTGCATGTGGGAGGCAATCAATTCATGTGTCTCTCTCACATCAATGTTTATCTCTCTCTCTCTCCCCTCCCTTCCACTCTTTCTAAAAATCAATGGAAAAAAATATATCCTCATGTGAGGATTAACAAAAAAAATAAGATGGCCCTAACCGGTTTGGCTCAGTGGATAGAGCGTCAGCCTGCGGACTGAAGGGTCCCAGGTTCGATTCCAGTCAAGGGCATGTACCTTGGTTGCGGGCACATCCCCAGTAGGGAGTGTGCAGGAGGCAGCTGATCGATGTTTCTCTCTCATCGATGTTTCTAGCTCTCTATCCCTCTCCCTTCCTCTCTGTAAAAAAATCAATAAAATATATTTAAAAACACACACAAAAAAACAAAAAAAATAAGATGGCTCACAAAGGTGTTCCCCTCCTGCTATTGAGGCTATTGTGTAACCTGGACCTAGTGACTTGCTTCTAAAAAAGATATCACTTCCATGATTAGGTTACAAAAGACTATGATATGACTTCCCTCTTGCTTTATTGCCTTCTATGTTTGCACACTTTCATGAAGTAAGCTGACATGTCAGAGAGGTCAAAATGACAAGGATGGAGGGTGATTTCTGACCAATAGCTCTAAGGAACTGAATCCTGTCAACTACCACATGAGTGAGCTTGAATATGGGTCCTTCACCAGCCATGCCTTTACTGATACCTTGATTGCTACCTTGACATAAAGAGAACAGATAAACTGTGCCTAGATTCCTGCCTAGACACTGTGAGATAATAAGTATGTGTTGTATTAAGTCCCTAAACTGTAGAGTAATTTGTTATGCGCCAATAGATAACAACACAATAATTATTTAGGGATGGGAACTTTCAAGTAATGGCATGTGATGATGAAGTTAGTGATTTAACTATTCCTTAGGTTTTTCAATAATGAAATTGAAACAAGGCTCTTGGGGACCCAGTGGCTGCCACCAAAAATCATGTAGGAAATGAGGAATTCAAGGACTATGCGTGATTCCATTGCTTTGAACTCAGCTGGACAGTTTGAGGAAAGAGATTGAGAAACACAAGCTCATACGTTCTTGTTCTTCTGCTTCCCTTTACTTTTACTCTTCCCTTCTCTTCTTTTCCATGCCCTTCCTTACAAATTCAATCCTGAAGACATTAGATAGAACAAAGCAAGGAAGGCATTTGTGCCTGAAAAGGAAGGAGCTAAGGAGGCCCAGAGCAGAGTATGGCACCTGAATTGGGCAAGAAGAGCATCTGTGTAGGAGGGCTGCCCGCATGGAGAGGCAGACCCTGAGCTGGCTGAGGGGGCATTAACACAGGGGCGGGTCCTGAAGGGGTGTCAGAGCCCCAGAAGGCGAGGACAGCGCCCAGAGGAGCTGCTCAGAGAGGTGTCACAGTCTGAGAGGGGTAATCAACATGTGTTAGTTATCTCTGTGGCATAAGAACACTTGGGTTGCGGGAAACGAGTTAAGTCGGCTCGCGTGAATTGCGCGTACTCTGCGGGAGCCGTCTTAAACTCGGTTCATATAGATTTGCGGTGGAGTGCGGGAAACGTGTAAACTCGGGCCGATTGTAACTGCGTATTACCAAATATTTCATTTCAATCGAACCCATACTTCAAAAGATATAGGCATTTTAACGCGCCATCTTAATCAACATGTGTTAGTTATCTCTGTGGCATAAGAAATTACCCCCAAACTTAGTGGGTTAGAACAATAATCTTTTACTGCCTCCCGGTTTCTGTGGGTCAGGAATTCAGATGGCACAGCAGGAACGGCTTGTTGCTGCTCTGTGACAGCTAGGCCTCAACCGGCAGCCTCTGGCTGAGGGCTGAAATCTTCTGCAGTGCTGGTGAGGCTGGGGCTCAGCTTCTAGGCGGCTCACTTCATGCCTGGATTAACCATGGGGAGGGGACAGAGAAGAGCAAAGTAAAAGCTCTGTCCCAGAAGCATGTCAGTAACAGGGATGAGAGGAATCCAATGAAGACACAGGCTAGGAGGCAGCAGGCTCCCTGACAGAAGGTTCAACCAGAGGCTGCAGTGGTGCAGGCGGCCCAGGGGTCTGGCTCTTCGGGTCCATGGCCCACGGTGGGTTCTTGGCTTCAAGCAGGAAAGAATTCAAATGCAAGCCAGAGTAGAGTTTAAAGTGAACGAGAGCTTATTAGTGAAGTGACAGAGAGTGGCTACTCCACAGACAGAGCAGCCCCTCTCTGGTGGGGCTTAATTCTCGTATTGAGGTTTATTCAATCAAAGGGAAGGGCATTCTATAAAAGGGAGGAATACTCAGGATTTTTCCGGGAAAGGATTGGGACTACTTAGAAGAGCCCTGTTGGCCATTTTGTGTCCGTTTATGGCAGCGGTTCTCAACCTGTGGGTCGCGACCCCTTTGGGATCGCCTAAGACCATTGGAAAACACATATATAATTACATATTGTTTTTGTGATTAATCACTATGCTTTAATTATGTTCAATTTGTAACAATGAAAATACATCCTGCATATCAGATATTTACATTACGATTCATAACAGTAGCAAAATTAGTTATGAAATAGCAACGAAAATAATTTTATGGTTGGGGGGTCACCACAACATGAGGAACTGTATTAAAGGGTCGCGGCATTAGGAAGGTTGAGAACCACTGGTTTATGGGCTTTCCTTCTGGATCATGGTGGCTGGGCAGGGGGTGTGGCTGGTGTGCTAATGTGTTACAATGAGCGTATAATGAGGCTGGGGTCACCAAGAGATGAAATTAGTTGCCATATTGGATCGAGCTGTTCTTCTGTGGATTCTAAGCCATAAATCCGTTGGGGTTGGCCTTGCTGTCTCTGATAGTCCTTATGGCTACAGCCCTTTCTCAGTAGCACTTGAGAAGTGATGAGCCCTGGCTGCAGTGGCGTGTGAGGCAGAGCACTTCAAGGGGGGCAGAGCACTTCAAGGGGGGCATTCCACCAGGCAGCGCCCTGATAACAAAACACTGCAGCTGCGCAGCCCAGGTGCTGGGGGAGTCCAGGCCGGCTCGGCAGGAGAAAGGAGGACGAGCAGGGAGTGCTGCCTGGGAAGGTCCTGGAACTGAGTCCTTGCAGCTGGGCCTCGGCAGATTTCATGGCTGGAGCCTGAAACTGGGTGCAAAATTGGGAGACCACGTGCATTTTCAAGGCACAGAGTCTGAAGAGAGTGGGTATCCTCTCTCAATGGCGGAGACTATCAGGAGTCTCCGTAACTGCCGGCACCGCTGCGGCTCCTGGGCGGAGCGAGACCAAACCACGCTGCCTGCGCCTGATGGTAGCTGATCGCGTCCTGAAGCAGCAGGGCCCTTGCCTCCCTGGTGCCTCCGAAACCCCTGGGGAGGGGAAGAGGCCTGGTATTATTGTCCTCATTTTATCAAAACCGACACCCAGTTCCCTGTGCACAATCCCAAGGGCACTCTTGGAAGTACCTGTGTGATTCCAGAGAGTGAGAGTGCAGCGGAGGCGAGTGTGGAAACACTCACTCCCCGGGGCGGCGGGTCCGGAGGGAAGCCGGGGCGCACACAGCTAGCTCTGAGCAGGACGGAACCTCGTCCGGTGCTCCCAGGGCTCGCCGAGGGTTTTGGCGGCAGAGAGGAGGCCTCGGGCCGGAGGCTTTTAGGTTCCGTGTCCATCAGCCTCAGCAGGACGGAGGAAGCGGTGCGGACGTGAGCGCCGGAGAGCGGAGAGCGCAGCAAAGCCGCGCAGGGTGGGCAGTGCAGTCCGAGACACGCCGCTGAGAGCCTCGGGGGACCGGAGCCCACTCCCCGTGGCGGGCCCGCCCCCCTCGGTGGGACGCGGCTGCACGGGCCGCCCCTGCGGGTGTCCCCCTCTTCGGGGCTGGTCAGTGCATGTGGCTTAAAAAGCCTAAGGCGAGATCGAAGCCCAGATGGCGGTGGCCAGGCCAGTCTCGCAGCCGCCAGGCGGTCCCCTGCAGCTCCAGGGCGGGGCCGGCGGGAGCCCCAAGACCCACCTGCACTCAGCGCCGGGCGGCCGCGCTCAGCCCGCAGCCTGGGGGCCACCGACCCGCCCAGAAAGGGGCCGCAAGGTCGTCAGCACAGGCAGCCCCCAGCGGCGCCTCCGTCTAGTAAATCATCGCAGGCTTCCCCCAAGGAAGAGGGGAGTCCTGGGCGCCGGGGCCCTCTCCGCTCGGGCGCCAACGCAGGAGCACGTGCACCGGAGAGGAGGCTTTCCCGTGGCCGGTCTCGCTATTTGAAAGCGGCTCTGGGACTAGGAGACAAACCGAACCGCGTTTGGGGTGGGTGGGAGCCGGATAAACGTGTTGGTTCAAAAGAGAGGCAGGTGGTACGTAGGCAAACGCGGTGGATGGTTACACCGCGCGGCCACTCTCCCCGGCCTCCCTGCGCACCGCGCCCAGGAGCTGGAGGAGTTTTCCCATCAGCGGACGCACCCACCCTCGTTGGCACCCACAGGCTGAGGCCCCGGCAGCGCGGCCCCGCCCCCGCCTCGCCCGGAGGAAACCAGGTCAAGGGCGGAGGGCGGAGCCAAGCCCAGGCCCCAGCCAGGTCCCGCGGGCGGCGCCCACCGCTCCAGTGGCGTGACGGCTGGGCAACAGCAGGGCCCGCAAACGCTCTGGGAGCGCAGGCACTAAGCCAGGCACTTTCGAAGCCCTTCCCGTGGATTAATCACTGACTCGATTCTTTCCAGAAAGGGCACACCACCTGTTCATCCATTCTCATGGGGCGAGAACAGAGTGGGGCGCGCGACCCCTGGCTGCTTATGGGGTTCCAGCTGTGCAGGAATAACTCCCAGGCCCGGGATGTCTGTGCTGGGGAGGGTCGAGGCCCTCCCAGGCACCATCGTGGTCCCAAGACGCTGCCGGGCCCCCACAACTCCTCAGCTTCAAGGTTCTTTAATCCACTACCTCCTCCAAGCAGGCGCTGGCTGGCCTTCCAAAAGCTTGTGCCTCAAGGTAGGAAAGTCCGAGAGAGGAATGATCGTTTTTCAACCCTGAGAGCCCAAACCACTCATTCATAATGAAGCAAGTCACACAAGGGGCGGATTCTTTCCCGCTCTCCTGGGAGAAGCCCCTCAGCCCGGGGACTCTTCAGAGCTGAAAAACCACCCAAACTATGGGCCGGGCGGGGGTGCATCCAGAGGGGCGGGGGCCCGCTGAAGAGCCTCCTACACCCAAAGGCTGGAGGTGGTCACCCAAAGCAACCCTAGCCCAGGTTATTCATAAGCATTTCTTAGAAATCCAATTCTTCCTTTTTCTCTGCACCAAGGGCAGCTGTGGGTGCCGTGGGCCAGCTGAGGGATCCGGAAGGAAGAACAGCTTGTAGAGGAGGAGCCCGCCCCCTCCATCCTAGTGAGGGCATCTGGGTGCTGTCAGAGAACCCGATGGGCACGGTAGGAAGACACTGTACATGACCTGGTTAAGACAAGCACTGTGGCCTGGATTGGTGACTAAGCCTAGCTTTGTACACATTGGTCCGCCCCTCTACATTGTCTCCCAGGTCTGCTATGCCTTCCCGCAGGCTCCAGGTCATTCCTGACTCCTCTTTTAGAGGAAAAAGAGGCCATTTTCCTCTAAATACCCCTGAGGTCTCCACTGGATCCTCATACCTCTGCTTGAAAGGACAGCAGAGGATGGGGTTCCTGTACCAGGCATACTTAGGGCCAAGGACAGCACATGCTTCATGCCTGTAACCCTTGAAAGTGGCTGGGTAACCTCGAGCAAGTCGTTTATCTTTGTTCAGTATTCCTTAAGTTTCCCACCAGCGAAGTGGTGGGATATGTAGAGAAATTGGCACTGTAAACTCGGCACCTGGCAGCCTGCTCACTTGTTACTGCAAGCTCTCCTGCAGCTCCACTGTTAAGATGGGAGAGTGAGGGTAAGGTCACTGCACACCGTCATCAGCCCTGGAAGTGAAATACCTGAAACCGAATCACCCTGGCATCCTGGTTTGGGGGAGCGGCAGTCAGAGGCAGATTGGCTTTCAGAGCAGGTGACAGCCCAGAGGCCTCTCTTTCTTCGTGGCCAGGAGGCAGTCAGCCAACACCACCTCACTGCTAAGACGGATCTTGCTTCCAGCAGGGATCCCACTGCCTCTTGCACAGGAGCTGAGCCCAAGCAGGTCTTCACTGACATTCAATACCTTGTTCTGCTTCCACTGTTCCCATCTTAAGAATATTAGCACCTGGCCTGCCCATGGTTATCAGACTTCTTTTCTAACATTTCCAAGATTAATATACAAACTCATATTATTCATTTTCCAAACTTAAAAAAAATGACACAAAATGCCATATGCCTGGTTTTCTGTATCTACTTTTTTTTTTTAAAAAAATGTTTTTATTGACTTCAGAAGGGAAGGGAGATAGAAACATCAATGAGAGAGAATCTTGATCAGCTGCCTCCTGCACACCCCCCATGGGGGATCGAGCCCGCAATCCAGGCATGTGCTCTTGACCGGAATCGAACCTGCCACTCGTCAGTCCGCAGGCCAACGCTCTATCTACTGAGCCCAACTGGCTAGGGCTCTGTATCTACTTTTAATTTAGAACCCATGGAACTAAGAAAGACAGCATGATTGACTTGTATGGGAGAGTGTATGATATAATAAGGTCCAAGTGGAGAACAAGGACGATCCAGGCAGAGGGGATTTCGGGAGTCCAGCCATGGAGGCTTGAGACCCTGGGTTGAGTAGTCTTGTTAGAGCTGGGAGAGGTGGTGGGAACCAGGGGTGTAGCAGGGTGGCAAAAGGCTACGCCAATGCAAATACCAATGGATACGCACTTATTTTCTGGGAGACAGTGGGGAGCCACCAAAGTTTTTTAAGAGGGAAGTGGTTTATTAATTTATGTTTAGAAATACAATTCTAGTGGCTTGCAAGAGTGGATTCATTTTTTAAAACAGACTTTTTAAAAAGTTGTAAGTTCACAGAAAAATTGAGCATATGATAGTATGGAGGGCTCCCAAATGCCTCGCTCCTCGCCCTCACATCTTATTATTAATGTCTAGCATTAGTGTGGTGTATTTGTTATAATTAATGAGCCAATATTGATACATTATTAACTAAAGTCCATAGTTTACATGAGGGTTCCCTTTCTGTGTTGTACAGTTCTCTGGGTTTTGAAAATGCATAATATTATGCACCCACCATTACAGTGTCACACAGAATCATTTCACCACCCTAAACATTCTTGGCACTTCGCCCACTCATTACTCCTCTTCCCTCCCCGTGAAACCCTGGCTTGATAGCTCATTTATTTCAGTAAGTCTATTTTATATTTTTCTTCAATAAATATTGACTGAACTTCTATATCAGTACAGTACTCTCCCATAGAAATATAATGTAAGTCACAGATTTACTTTTTCTAGTAACTGCATAAAAAAGGTAAAAAGAGATGAAATTTTAATAACATATTCTACTTAATATATTGAAAATATTTCAACACTTAATCAGTATAAACATTGAGGTACTTTGTGTGTTTTTTTGTACTGAGTCTTCGAAGCCCAGTTGGTATGTTGCATTTTTAGCTCAGCTCAAGCTGGACTGGCCGCATTTCCAGCACTCAGTGAGCACTGCAGCTCGGGGAACAGAGAGGGACCAGAGTGGATATCCTCTCTGCCCTCACAGTTTACAGTCCAGGGTGGGAGACAGATAATAAAGAAGTACAGTCATTTCAGAGAGGGTAAGTATTATTGAGAAAGTAATGCACCCAAATTATACAGAGACTGGGAAGCTGATTTAGGTTGCCTGGGCAGTCGGGAAAGCCTTTGCAAGGCTGAAATCCAAATGAGGAGGCATTAACCATCAATTATCTATTGCCACAATAATGCTGTAGAACAAACCATTTCAAAATGCAGAGGCTTAACATAATGACTAGTTATTACTGCTCATGAGTCTGTAAGTCAGCTTGGCAGTTCTTCTGGTCCCAGATGCACTCACACATGCATCTGTGGGCGGCTGCAGGTCAGATAGGTGGCTATGCTGATCCTAGTGAGGCTTGCATGTTTGGGGTCTGCTGGCTGTTGCTTGGTGTTGGATGACCTCAGCTCTTTTCCATGTGGCTCCTCACCCTCCAGCAGGCTAACCCATGCTGGAGGCAGGGATCCAAGAGAGAATGTGGAAGCGTTCAAGGATTCTTAAGGCTCAGGCTCAGAAATATATAATTTCTGCCACATTCTTTTGGCCAACACAAGCTACAAGGTCAGCCCAGATCCTCAGAGGAGCTGCAAAGTCACATTGCAAAAGCTGTGCATACAGGGAGGGATGGGAAATTCAGGCATTTTTTGCAATTTATTTCCCTCATTACTTAAAAAGCTTTCAATTTCACCAGGAAGTTACAACAATTTTACACTACTAATATATGTGCCATTATATTGTCCTCAAAATATAAAAATAGAACTACAGGGAGAAATTGACAAAATGATTCTTATAGTGGGAGGTTTCAACCTATCTTGCAATTATTGATAGATCAAGCACACAAAAACACCTGCACAGATACAGGAGAGTTATCACAACTTATGAGGTTTTCGGTCAACAAATATTTAAGGCACACTATTCTAGATCTGCTGGGCATATAGCAATGAAAAAAACCAACAATCTCTGTTCTCATAGTTTATATTCTAGTGGAAGAAAACAAAAAATAAACAAGTTAACATGCAAAACATGACTCCTCTGAAGAAAAACAGCAGGCAAAGGAGACATGAAGCACTGGGGTGACCAGGTAAGGAGCATGGTCAGGTGGCACTGCTGTGCAGACAGGAGTGAAGACCTGAAAGAGGTGAGGAGTCATGTGCCTATCTCCAGGGTGAATGGAGGGAACAGCAAGTACAATGGCCTTGACAGGAGCTGGTTTGGCAGGTTCTGGAAGTAGATAGGGGCAGGCTTGGCACTGTGGGAAGGGATAGGAGTAGTCAGGGGCCAGATCATGTAGGACCTTGTAGACTATGCTAAGGACTTTGGATTTTCCTCTTGGTGATGGAGGGCTTTGTTTGCAGGGGAGGGTAGAAGGGTGAAAACCCTGGGGAAATGGGAGCTGTGCCAAGATAAGAGTCAGGTATTGGGAGCTTCAGAGATCTGTGGGTACCAAACCTTGTCAGGCAACAGGTCCCCAGGGAATTTCTCTAGTTTGGTCTTTCAACTACCTAGACAGTTCATTTCCCAAAGGAAATCACCATCTCCAGAGAACACATTTCAATTATCCTGAAAAACAAGGTAATTGGGATTCTAGTAGTATTCCTTTTCTCAATTCTCAGAACGAAAACCTATCCAAAGCAAGAACAAAAGGTAACTCCAGAAAGCACTTCCTCTGTCCATGGGGAAAACCATCAACAACTTATGGAGCCACAGATTATGTAAGAAACTGCTGTTTCAAGTCACTTTCCTTGTAAGATATAATTTTACATGAAAAAGAAAACAAATGGGGGCATTTATCAACAAATACTTGTTGAGCACCTACCATGTGCCACACACTCTTCTAGGTGCTAGGGACAGAGCAGAAAAGACAGGCAGATTCCTGCCCTCACAGGGAAGATAAATACGTAAGACAAACACACAAAATATGTGATATGTTACACGAGAACATAAATGCCCTGGAGAGAAATAAAGTAGGAATAGTGAGCATTTGTGTGTGTGTGTGTGTGTGTGTGTTACAATTTAAAATAGGTTGGTCAGGATGAAATTAATTAAAAAGTCACATCTGCCCACTGTGGGCAGAGCAGAGGGATGGGGGTGGGGGGGGAGTGTCAGAGAAAGGGCAGTGTCTGGCCCACCTCTTGGAGGGTCTTGCAACATAAGGACTACAACGTCCAAGTGTACGATTTATAGTTTTATTCCACTGTCTATGACAAGGAAGAATTTCTGTAACAAATGTGGTAATTTCTGACTTCTAGTTCTCTGAACTGAGTTTTTAAGATGTAATATATTTTACTAACATTGTCAGAAAAAGACTACACAACTCATTTAGCAGCTTGAGTTCTGACAGTCCCCATGTCTGGGCTGGAACAAAGGCACAACGATGGCGAACAGATTCTCCTATTAGTTATCTTTGCAGGATTTTCTTTTTTTAGCTAAAGCAAAGTATGAATCCACCTGAGTGGAACTCAAGGTCCTGGGGATTCTGCCCTCCTCCACACAGCACACAGAAGGGAAGTCTGCTGTATCATACAAGCTTGGTTCAGATCCAGGACTTGCTTATGGCATAAATATGACATTTAATAGGGGAAAAATCAGATATTTGAGAGTTTACATAGAGCCATTTTAGCAAAGAAGGAAGCACCTACTGGCTATCTGCTTTGTGTGTGAGGCAGATTTGAAGAGGTTAAGAGAACCAATCTAGGTGGTGGATTATAAACTGAGGGAACTAAGAAAACAAAAGCAAAATAAAAATAAAAAATCTGTTTGCCTAGGTGTTAACCACACTGGAGTCCAGTTCACTCACTCTGGTGTGGAACTCAGGGCCAAGTCAAGGAAGGG
>NW_005871346.1:536020-538579 GCF_000147115.1 Myotis lucifugus | reverse complement strand
TATTTCTATCATATCTGACTAGTTTTGAATTAGATTTTGATCTTCTGCTCGAGACTGATATTCTGGTGCTGCTCAGTGAATGATCGTCATTGATACTACTTCGAGCTTCACGTGATAGTACTCAGTCGCATCAGCTGAAAATCACGCTACATTCCTAGTCTCTTACATACCTTTTCTCATTTATTATGTGATAAGGTCTGCAACTCTGACACGCGACTATCGCTTCGTCTTTTCTCGTAAAAAAAAAAAAAAAAAAATTGAATATCTATTACCAGTCCTTACCTTCGTCTCTCTTTTAACTAAAATGATTATAATTGATTTAGTCCACTGCTCTACCGCTTCCCTTACTCCGCCACCCTCATAATTAGTATCGTGATATCTTCTGGAATCGGTTCCGGCAGAAAACGCACAATAGTATCCGGGCACCCCAACTCCGGGTTACTTTCTTTATAAAAATCTCTCCATTTTTTTTTTTCTTGCGGGGGCGGGGGGGGGGCATATAATGGTGGAGAGGCCTAGCACAGCTCTGCTTGGAATTCATATACTAAGCTTCCATATACTTAAACACACACAATTTTTTACTTTTCAAATCATGTACCATTTTCTACCAGATTCAAGGATGTCTACAATAATGGAAATAAAATGTTTAAGGAAAAGTTTGATTCTCCCAGTAGTTGCAATACCTTGAGCAAATGCCAAGCTCTCCACTTCCTCACCTATAAAATAGGGGTGACGTCAGGAAGGGATGCGAATGAGGCTTTCCAGAGGAGCGGGCATCATACCTGATGCCTAGTAGATTAATGCTCTCCTTCTCCCTTCCCCATCCAATGGAAAGTCTAGGCTGGTGCCAGATGCTATGGGCACCCTTTAAACCAGTGCTTATCAACCTTTACTGTGTGGACCAGTCCCCTGCGGGAGCCCCGCTGAAGGGCAGCTTCTGACTCAGTGGAGTTTGGTGGGGACAGGAATGCTGTGCTGCCAACAAGCTCCCAGGTCAAGCCCATGCGGCTGACTGGAATTTAACATCACTAGTTCCATTACTTAACATACCCACAAAAAGCCCTCAAAAGGGCTCCACAGATTGTCTACTTCTTTACAAAAGTTAACTCTCCACTTTAGCTTAGTGCAGTCACTGACCCAGCCAAGCTCCCAGCACCAGCCAGGCCGGCCTGAGCCCTGGAGGGTTCACAGGAAGATCTTCAAACTGTCGCCACCACTTCTGGGTTTTCTGATCTTAGCCTTCGCTTCTGATAATTACCCCTTAATTAGCACCCACCACTTGTCATTTAAATAATTATAAAGGGCAGCTTCAAACAAACTGACAAAACAAGATTCTATGCTTATTTTTTAAAAAGACAAAACTGACCCAAATAAAAAAGTTACGTATACACCAACCATAGTGGAATGTACAGACTTGTTATAACTGCCATTCATTCACATGGGCTACCTGAGTTGGATTTATTTTGAACCAAAGAAAGTACCCACATAGCATTTGGGAAATGGGAAATGTCAGAACATTAACTTTGTAAGCAGCGGTGGAAAAGTAAAACATTTCAACCACGCTAAGGTCCACCTTAAATTCCTATTGGGAAGGGCTGCAGGATTTCTGAACTATTTCTTTTTTAGAGTTTTCTGAATGTATCAAATATATCGGAGGAACCTGGTATCTTCTGGGTGCCCTCAAAGCAAATGATCTATTTGTGGACGAGGAGGCAGGCTTTTCACTGAAGGCAATAAGCAGGTTTCTAATTTCCCAGGAGGATCTCCATTAACCACCCCACCAGACCCTCTAGACCCAGGGGTGCAGCAGATGAGTCATGCCCTCAGGAGAAACTGAGCTGCTCCTCAGCACACACACTCTCTCTGCTTTCCTGAATAAGTAATATATTGACCAGAAAAAACCTTACATGGCACAAAAGATTAAACAGCGAAAAATAATACTTTATCCTCTCATTACCCCCCCCACCTCCCTGTCTTCCCAGCAATCACTAGGTCATTTCTTTAACCTTTTTATTATGGAAAGTTACAGATATGCCTGTAGAGAGACCGAAATAATGAGCTCGTGTGTACACATCACGCAGCAGCAACAATGAGAAACATCCCGCTGGCTTAGTTTATTCTTCCTCCCTCAGTTTTTTGTTGTTGTTGTTGTTGTTAATTTCAGAGAGGAAGGAAGGAGAGAGAGAATCATGGATCGGCTGCTTCCTGCACGCCCCACACCGGGGACCCAGCCCGCAACCCGGGGCTGTGCCCTGACCAGGAATCCAACCGCGACCCCCTGGTTCCGAGGTCCGCGCTCAGCCCCTGAGCCGCCGGCGGGCCTCCCCCCGTTTTTATAGGAATTATTGTAAAGTGCACTCTGGGCACCAGCACCATATCACCTTATCCGTCAACACTTTAGTACGTTTTTTAAAAAAACACAACCACATCATCGTTATCACACCCAACAAGGTTAACGAGAATTCCTAATACCGCCCAATATTCTCATTCGCTCTAACGGCGCGGGCAGGCGGAGGTTCCGGAGGCAGGCCGCGTGGAAAAAAGCGGGCCGGCGGGGCC
>NW_005871346.1:532587-535533 GCF_000147115.1 Myotis lucifugus | reverse complement strand
CGCAACCGCGCGGGCTCTGCGCATCCCGCCACTCGCGGACCGGAACTACAACTACTCGTCGTGCGCTGCAGCCGGTCCAATTGGCGGGCGCTGGGCGCGTGCAGGGCGCGGCGCGGCGCCTGCGCGGCGGTTTGAGTAAGCGAGCCGCGCGATTGGCTGCGGAGGTCGGACAGCCGCGCGGGGCCTGTGGGAAGCGAGTGACGGAGCGAGCGGCTGTTGGAGGAAGGAGGTGGGGGCCGGAGCGCAAATGGCGTTGAGATGGTTCAGGGCCCTGTTCAAACTCCTGCGCTGACCATTCACCGGCGGAAGCGGCGGCGCAGGCGGCGGCGGCGGCCCAGCGGCGGCACGTAGCGGGCTCGGCGGCCCGGGAGGCCCTGCCCAGGCCCGGCTGGGGCGCTCGAGGCCCGGAGGGAAGTTGCGGTGCCGCCGCTCCTCCCCCCTTCACCGGTTTCCTATTTACCGCGAGCCGAGTCGCGGGGTCTGACGGCGGCGGAGCCCTCGCCGCTCTCCGCGCACCAGCGGGCCCCGTCCTTCCGCGCGGGACGCCAGCGCCCGCCCGTGGGCCGTTGGGGCGGGAGAGGCGGAGGCGGCCCGAGGCTACAGCACTCGCCAGGCGCCGAGGGTGAGTGCGGTCTGGGCGGCTGCCTGGGCCGGAGCGAGCCGGCGGGGGACGGGAGGCTGGCTGTCTCCCCGCCCGGGTCGGAGGAAGTTGGGCAGGGACACCCGAACTCTCTATTATTTGTCCCTTTTCTGAGTTCTCCCCGGGCGGCTGCTGATCTACTTCCCGCCCCAGCCGCGCCGAGTGTGCCGGCTCAGCCCGGAGTCCTGGCCCGCTCCCTCCGCCCGGCGCCTCCGAGGCCTGGGCGGGCCCGGGATTCGGTGGCCCAGGCTTCCGGGGCGTCGGGGAGCGACGTCCCTTCCTGGGCGGTGGGGGCGGGGAGCAGGAAAGTTGCGTCGAGCTCCGGAGGGGGGCCGCCCGCTCGCGCTGCCCTCTGCGCGCTGGCAGCCGCAGGTGAGGGATTCTGGGGGGGCTAGCTTTGCCCCTTCCGGCTTCATTGCCGAAGGGACTCCCCTAAAACCTCGGGGAGCCGAAAGACTCTGGATTTGGACGGGGGCAAGTGTGAGGACTTAGCGTACTTCCCTCAAAATTGACTTTGGCTAAGGGAAGGAAAAGGCCCAGCGGCCGAAAATACTTAGTTTTGAATCATCCCTTCTTTGGAAGTGGAAGCCTGAGCAACATAGCCTGTGTACTTGAAATAGACTTAACATAGTGTCAAGTATGTCCGCATCCTTATTTCTTACTGTATACACACTTCACACTGTAGGCTTACATAATGCCATCACAATAATCTGTCTAATGACTTTTTAAAAAATATTATTTTTATTGAATTCAAAGAGGAAGGGAGAGGGAGATAGAAACATTAATGATGAGAGAGAATCACTGATTGGCTGCTTCCTGCACAACCCCCCACCGGGGACCGAGCCCACAACCCAGGCATGTGCCCTCGACTGGAATCGAACCTGGGACTCTTCAGTCTGCAGGCCGACACTCTATCCACTGAGCCAAACCAGCCAGGGCTGTCTAGTGTCTTTTTAAAAACAGACATGGAAAACTGTGAAGGAAATGAAAAGTAGGGGATATTATATAATGAACTCTCATGTACTCATCTCTCAGATTTAAGTTATTAACTCCACTGAAATTTTCTCCTTTACACACTTTACCTTCCACACCCCTTGAAGTGAGAGAATCCTTGACATCATTTCTTCAGTATTTTAGTATTTCTTTGTAAAAGACAAATTCTTTTTAAAGATATAAGCATGATTTTTCTTTAAAATAACTCCTTAACATTAAATATTTACCTTCAGACTTTCAGCTTGCAGCTGATTCCAGGACCATTTTTGCAGTGGGTTTTTCTGGTGTGGGTCTAAAGGAGCTCAAGTCTAGGTTTTTGGTTTGGCCTTCAGTCAACATTTTTAGGTCATTACTGTGTAAGTGTGTCCAGAACATTCCAGCTTTGTTGGGATCTGTGTGTAAATGTAGGTTTGTAGATCAAGGCTTTACATTCTTGGAGGAATGAAAATAAAGCAAAATCACTTCAGTTTGTAATTCTTGTAACTGCCAAATATACTTAATTTTGTTTAGGCAGTACTTAAAAAAGACAATAAGATTCTTTAGTGTAAATCTCCAGTAGAAGGGAAAAAAGTTCTGTGATACGTTAAGAGGTTTTCAAACAATTTATGGACTCTTAATCTTAATTCAGGTGTGTATGATGATTAAATTATTATTTTGTCAAATTAGAATTGGCCTCTAACCAAACACCAGAGGGGGAAATTCTCTACTGAATATAGAGAAAACTAAGTTTATAGTGATTAAGTTAATACAGGGAAAACATTTAAAGGATAGATCAAGTATATTTAAAAATGTCAGAAAAGAAAAATCAAAACAAAAATATATGTCGGATATCATTCCAGTTGTAAGGATGAAGATTTTTTTCAAGCTCCTAGGCAATTGTTCATTTTTTGCTAGTTATATTTAAATATTTAAACTTAAGAATGTCAAAGAAACGGAAAAGAGTTGGTAGTGTTTAAAGAGTACTTGTATGGTAACTTGTTTTTAACAGTGCTTGACTCTTCTGATTTACTGTCCTGAAATTTTTCCTAGATTTGCTATTAAGATGTCGATAATTCAGATGAAACCATTTATTTTTTATAAGCGAATAGAAAATAAAGTTACATGTTTCTGCTGCTTCGTTTAATAATCCGAGAAGCATTGTAGCTTGGAGGAGCCCATCAGCTCGAAATGATGTACCTAAGCCGCGCCCCCAGTACTATAGTTTCGTTTTGAGAGAATAATACTCCGCAGCTTGTGCTTAGCGGGATGTACAAATAGATAATATACACACGTGAGCGAGTCATTAAGTTTGTACTGTGCACCATTCTGAGTAG
>NW_005871346.1:521437-532487 GCF_000147115.1 Myotis lucifugus | reverse complement strand
TATAGTTATTCCTCACCAGAGGATATTGTTTCCATTGATTTTTAGAGAGAGTGGAAGGGAGAGAAGAAGGAGGGGGGAGAGAGAAAAACATCCATGTCACATTGATTGACTGCCTTCCGCACTCACCCTGACTAGGGCTGGGAATGGAACCTGTAAGCCAGGTACTTGCCCTTGACTAGGAATTGAACCCTCAAGACCCTTCTGTATGGTACTCTAACCACTAAGTTACACTGGCCAGGGCTAATGAGTATTTTTCAAGTCACACTTCAAAATTACATTAGACCAAGAATTAGAATTTAAGGTTGGGTTAAAAACTGCATGTTTTAATATATGAGAAAATTGCACAATTTTCCCAATTTTCACCCAATTTCCCCAATTTTCTCCCTCATGTTAATAAGTCTCCTGAAATTTCAAAGAACTAAATTTAGTCAGTTATTTAATGTTTCTGAAAAATGTAAATACATATATTTAATATATTTTTATTGATTGCAGAGGAGAAGGGAGAGAGAGAGAGAGAGAGAGAGAGAGAGAAACATCAATGATGAGAGAGAATCATGGATTGGCTGCTTCCTGCATGCCCCACACTAGGGATCAAGCCCACAAACCGGGCATGTGCCCTGACTGGGAACCATGACTTCCTGATTTATAGGTTGGTGCTCAACCCTTGAGCCACTGGACACTCAACCACTGAGCTAGGCCAGCTGGGTGAAAAACGTAAATATTTTGTGCTTAAGATTATATATTAGGGAAAATCACCCTTAAGATTACCTTTTAAAGGTAAAAGGGATGTTGTTAAGAATAGATTCATTTGAAACAAAATAAAATTGATGTTCCACTAGAAGTTGGTTTTGTGTATGCTGTATTATAAGATGGATAATCTTACTTTGTAAGCAGCATATGAATATAAAAATTTGACATGGGCCCTAGCCAGTTTGGCTCAGTGGATAGAGCGTCGGCCTGTGGACTGAAGGGTTCGATTCTGGCCTCGGGCATGTACCTCCATTGCAGGCTCCTCCCCAGCCCTCGCCCTGGTCAGGGCACATGCAGGAGGCAACCAATCGATGTGTTTCTCTCACATCGATATTTTTCTCTGTCTTTCTCCCACTCTTTCTAAAATCAATGGAAAAATATCCTTGGGTGAAGATTTAAAAAAAAAATTTTGACATGGAAGTCAATAGAGTAAAAAATTTGCCTCTCTCTTTACACCCCCACCCCATATTTATTTAACAATTTTTAAAGATTTGTATCTTTTTTTTAATGTTTTTTATTGATTTCAGAGAGGAAGGGAGAGACACAGAAACATCAACAATGAGAGAATCATTTATCAGCTGCCTCCTGCACACCCCCCACTGGGGACTGAGCCCACATCCTGGGCATGTGCCCTTGACCAGAACCGAACCAGGGACCTTTCAGTTCACAGGCCACTGCTGTATCCACAGAACCAAACCAGCTAGGGCAAGATTTGTATCTTGAATGTTGAAAAGCCACGTGGGGAGAATCCCTGGGTTCTTAATTTTATTTTCAATGTTAATACTTAAGTATTTGGTGATTATATATATTCTTTTTTATTTTTTCTCACAGAGAATATGAAACAGGTGTCAAAATGACATCCAGATTTGGGAAAACATACAGTAGGAAAGGCGGAAATGGCAGTTCAAAATTTGATGAAGTCTTTTCCAACAAACGGACCACCCTTAGCACAAAATGGGGAGAGACCACGTTTATGGCTAAATTAGGGCAGAAGAGGCCCAATTTCAAATCAGATATCCAAGAAATTCCGAAGAAACCTAAGGTGGAAGAAGAAAATACTGGCGATCCTTTTGGATTTGATAGCGATGATGAATCTCTACCAGTTTCTTCAAAGAATTTAGCCCAGGGTAAGGGTTCCTCTCATTCAGAAACTAGTGAAGCTGCTCAGCTGGAAGACGTCACTTCTGTACTTGAAGCTAATAGCAAAATTAGTCATGTGGTGGATGAAGACAGTGTTGTATCTGATAAATGCTTACATTTGGAGGATTCTTTGCTTGAGAAAGAAAAGAGCACAAACCGAATCTTAGAAGACGATGCAAGCAAAAGTAGTTGTGCTAAATTAATGACTTTAGGTAAGTTTTGATTTTCTTTATGAGCTAAAGAGCTTTATGTAAGCCATTTAGTTAAAGGATTTAAATTATTTAACTATACTTGGGTTTTCTTTCTACTTTTATGGTTAATGTGGACTAAAATAATTTTGTAGAAGAGATTTAAAAACTTTAAAGAAACCAATTGGGGGTTGAAATTTTACTTAAACAACTTGGATAATGTTTCCAGACTTACTCATTTTGGGAACAGTCTTTCATAAATCCCTAACTCCAATTCCAATAAGAAACATCACTTTTGTTTGTTTGTTTCAAATTACATGATTATACTCATGTAATCTTTTATATATATATTTTTTTATTGATTTCAGAGAGGAAAGTAGAGGGAGAGAGAGATAGAAACATCAATAATGAGAGAGAATCATTGATTGGCTGCCTCCTGCACGCCCCACACTGGGGATTGAGCCTGCAACCTGGGCATGTGGCCTGACCAGGAATTGAACCATGACCTCCTGGTTCATAGGTCGATGCTCAACCACTGAGCCACACCAGCTGGGCAGAAACATCTCTTTTTGTTGGGTTAGGATTATACAATATCTAATTTTTATTACAGTGGAGGATTTGGATGGTTACTGATAATGAAAATGAGATGAGCATTTACAATGAGGATTAGGTTTAGGAGTGTTAGGCTTTCTTTCTAAATTAGTTTACTAGTAGAAAGATTAAGGAGGTACTGAGTATAAACATTGAAGAATTAAACTTCATTGCAAATTGAGACTAGCTTGTAGTCTGTTTGGCACAGGTAGCAACTTCGATTAATAAATTTTAATCCACAAAATCAGATGTGTTTTTAAATTGTTAATTTGTAAGTCTGGCATCTAGTGTTCATTCCTAAAACAATACAGTGGGGCCTTGACTTACGAGTTTAATTCGTTCCGTGACGGAGCTCGTAACTCATATTACTCGTATGTCAAATCATAAAGTGAACGAGTGAGACACATGATGCTGGGCTGATGTTGTGGCGTTCACTGTGACGTTCGCTGCGCCAACTAGCGGTGGGGTATCTGAAGCTGGCTCGTAAACCGAATTTTAGCTTGCAACTCAAAGCAAAAAATCGGCCGAGAGACGGCTCGTATCTCAAAAAACTCGTTAGTCGGGACACTCGTAAGTCAAGGCCCCACTGTATGTTTTATCAGTTGTGTACCCCTACTCCTTTTGTAAAGGAATTGAGACTTATAGTAAATGATAAAAGTGCAGTTAACTAAAAGATTGAAGAGCTGCCTGGTCAGAGTAGCTCAGTTGGTTGAGTGTGTCATCCTGTGCACTGAAAGGTTGCTGGTTCGATTCCTGGTCAGGGCACATACCTAGGTTGCAGGTTAGATCCCTGGTCAGGGAAATAACCCCATCGATGTTCCCCTCCTTCCCTCCCTTCCTTCCTTCCTTCCTTCCTTCCTTCCTTCCTTCCTTCCTTCCTTCCTTCCTTCCTCTCTAAGCATGTCCTCTGGTGAGGATTAAAAAACAAAAGGCTGAAGAGCTAAGATTGGAGGTGGCAGGGGAGACAGCATGCACCTTATCAGCAATAGGACAAGGATGGCACTAGTTGAAAACCAACCTTAGTTCTTGACTTATTGGCAAAGTTTAGTAATGTAATATGAAAGGTTATGTAGATCTCATATTTTGAAAAGTTAAAGATAAAATTTTCTTAGTATTCAGTTCTTGAGAAGAATTTGTATTTTGAGGCTTTTAATATCGGGGGGTCTCAAACAATATGATAAAAGTCTTTGCCTTGAATAGTTTTAGTAACAATGCTGAACCTTTTTCACTCTTTTTCTCACCCTTGGATTAGAGCAGTGGTCGCCAACCGGTGGCCTGTGAGGTCCAAAAGGTTGGTGACTGCTGGATTAGAGGATGAGCCAGCTGTTATTGTCATTCCCTTGATCCTCCTGGTTAATTCTCATTTGGCTGTCTTTATGCTTTGCTCACATTTTCCCTGAAGCATTGTTCATAACTTTTCAGAAAAAGGCAGAGCATAAAAACTGTTTCCCAGATCAGCTCCTAAAAATCCTATCTAATAATAGACAAACATGGTAATTGACCATACCTTCACTACGCCTCCCATTGGCTAATCAGCAAGATATGCAAATTAACTGCCAACAAAGATGGTGGTTAATTTGCATACGTAGGTGCGAAGCGGCGGAGTGAAGACTGAAGGCGGCTCTGGCCGGAGCGAAGTCCTGGGTCCCGGGTGCCGGAGGAAAACCGGTGCCGACAGCCAGGGGAAGGGAAGGCCTATTGCACGAATCTTTTCGTGCAACAGGCCTCTAGTGTATTATAATTGAGCCAAGATGAAGAGGTCTAGGATCAGCTAGTGGCAGAATTGGGATGAGATTAATTTATTCATTTTCAATATGTTGAACAGCTACTGTGTGTCCTGAACTGTGCTAAGGCTCTGGGAATGCTGTTTCACTTTAGTTGTATAGTGTTTCTACAGTCATATCTTTCTGTCCTCTGATAGTTGATCCACATGGGGCAGATAGGCTGGAGGAAGGAAGATGAGGCTGAGGAAGCGGTAAAACTGGTCATGGAAGGCAGACATAGGCTTCTTTCTCCACGTGCTGTCTTTTGAAGAATAGCGCATCACTGGCAGGCAGAGGGGTAGCAAGAGGATGAATGTTTATGTGGAGCAGGACTAGGGAATGTCCAGCCTGCGGCAGGCTGTGTAAGGCCCTCAAAATCATTGGTCTGGCCCTGCCAAGGCAACTGCAGGTGGGACTCGAAATTCAATAAATCTAGGAGCTTTTTCATAGCAACATATATTTATATTAAGTGAATTATATTAAACGAAATGATGTTATAAATATTCAAATGGTTGTTGGCAGAGAAAAGATTCTCCACCCCTATGTAGAGGCAGAATGGGAACTGAAAGTTAAATATTCAAAGGCAGCAACTGCATATATAGCTTTGCTGGTGTTACATCTATATTATATATACGTCCAAACTGCCATGTGAAGTTGTTTGGTGGGGACTAGAAGCAGTTTTCTGTAAAAGTGAGATATTAGCTTCCTAGGCTCATGTAGCTGAATTGTAGTTTTGGTGTTGACACTGTGTGGCCTGACTGGGAATCCAAACTCCATTATAATGGGTTTGTGAAAAGAAAATGTATACTAAAGTACACATGAATAGATGTTCAAGAACATCTTGTCCATCTTCTTTCTTCCTTTTCAAGGCACCCTTATAGGGTATGATACTGTTAATATTTCTTTTTTTTTTTCTCCTCTCCTTTGGCCATCCAGAGCTGCAGCAACACTGGCAACCCCCTGTAGGATAAGAGGGGAACTTTGAGGGAGTGCTTTTAAGTCTCCTAAGTTGTTCTTATATAAAAGATTTATAAGTTCATATGTTTACAAGTTGGTTATAGTTCTGGGAATATTGTTACATGTTTTGACCTTTTTTTCCTTTGCCTCTCCCCTGTAAAATTTGGATTCCCCATGTATCAATTTTTTTTTTTTTATTCCCCATGTATCTAAACTCTTTTCTTGTATTATGCCTGTCAGGTTGTCATTGCCTTTATTCTCATTCAGAAAGCCTTCTGATTTTATAGAAGTTTAGAAACTCAAACCTAAGGTTTTTTCTTTTTTGTTTTTTATTAGTCCACATCTGAGGATATTTTTTCCATTGATATTTAGAGAGAGTGAAAAGGAAGAGGGAGGGGAGAGAACATAGGTGTGAGAAAGACATATCAGTTGGTTGCCTCCCGCATGTACCCCCACCAGGACCGGGATCTAATCTGCAAACCAGGTATGTACCCTTGACCGAGAATCGAACCCGAGACCTGAGACCCTCCGGTATGCAAACCCACGCTCTACCACTGAGCCACGCCAGCCAGGGCCAAACCTAAGTTTTTGATAAAAGGAATCCATAAATCTAAAGTGGATCCTAACTTTTTTGAATTAGAGATCCTTTTGAGAATAAAATTTTGGATTTCCGATAAAAGTGTTTGTACACCTACTTAGGTCTCAGGAATCTCTGAAATCCTTTGCAGGTCATGTTAAAGACATAGGCTTCAGGTGTTTTATTCAAGAATTTTTGAGAAATTTTATGATCAAGCATATTTAGAGTGTACAAGTTAAGTTCCATAGCATCCTTCCAGTAAAATGTTTCTGTTCATTCAGATCATTTTTCACTAAATAATTAGAGTAGTCCCCCCTTATCTGCAGGGGATACACTCTCAGACCTCCAGTAGATGCCTTAAATCATAGATAGTACTGAACCCTATATATTGTTTTTATCCTATACATGCATACCTATGGTAAAGGTTAATTTGTAAATTAGTCACAGAGATTAACAACAACAATAATAAAATAGGACAATTATTACAATATACCGTAATAAAAGTTATGTGAATTGCTTTGGGGTCATTAAGTAGAGTAAGGTTTACTTGAAACAAGCACTGTGATACCATGGCAGTCATCTGATAACCAAAAAGGCTACTAAGTGACTAATAGATGGGTAGCATATACAGTGTGGATATGCTGGACAAAGGGATAATTTATGTCCTGGCAGGTTGGAGCGGGATGGCGAGATATTTCATCACACTACTCAGAATGGTGCACAATATAAAACTTAATTAATTGTTTATTTGTGTAATTTTCCATTTAATAATTTCAGATTCTGGTGAACTGTGGAGTATTAAAACTGGAAAACGAAACTGCATATAAGGGTGGGGGGACTGTTGTACATCATATCAGTGTAAAGGGCTTATCTAAGCTCAAACTTATATCATTTCTCTTGACATTAGTGATCTCTTGCTCTTTAGGGGAGTTTGTGGTTAATTTTTAGGTGCTATTAAAATTCATTTTAAATATTTTATACTGGATAGTATATTAAAAATTGTGGCTTATTTGAAGAGATAACTCAGAATGAGGTCATGGTAAAACATAATGGTTGCCATTTTCCTAATAGATGCTTGATGGGTAAGGGAACAAGAAGATTACAAACTGAATGAGAACTGCAAAAAACCATTCAGTTGGTAAAATGTCCTAATTCTTGATTTAAAAAAACGAAACTAAACTAAAAACTTACCAGTGTATGGCAAATCTTGTTTCATCTATTTTACACACTACTATTTCCACCTTTTATCCTCTACCCTGCATTATTTCAAGGCAGATTTAGGATATTCTGTTTCATTTGCAAATACTTAGTTGCAGTTGCTATTAAACCAGTGAGTTCTCAAACAAGTGTGCCACTTAAAAATGACTGTTAACAGGACTTAAAGGTTTGCCCTTTTAAGAGATCTTGGAATATTCTTTAGTGTAAAATCCAGGGCTGTGTGCATTAAGGGTGAAAGAAAGCTTCTCTTGCCTTTTATATGAGGTTACTTCCATTTTCCACCTGTGCTTTCTGCACTGGGTTTTTAATCTGGTGTCTAGAATAAAGTATGCAAAGACTTATATTTCTCCTTGGCACACTTTACTTGCCAGCCAGCTGGGATTCAGTCTACACATCCTGCCAAATATTGAGATAACTACTGCATAAGCTTCTAATTTGCATGACTGGTTTTGTAGCCAGTAAAATTTCTTCCATTTGCTTAAAGCTGTACTGAAAATATGTGTAAGTTAGAGGGATGTTACTGTCAGGAAGTTAACTTTGATTTAGAACTAAGGATGATTTTTAGAAAGGGTAATGATCTATTCTGAAAGCTTAAAGTAGGCCAGGAACTTGTGACTTGGGATAAGATTATCATCTGCTCATTGGATAAAGTACAAGTGATTAATGACAATTATTAAAGAACTAGAGGCCTGGGTGCACGAAATTCGTGCACGGGTAGGTTCCCTAAGCCTGGCCGGCGATCAGGACCCATCGGGGCCTTCCTTCCTCTGGCTGCTGGCTGCTGGCTGCCAGCCGGGGCCTTCCTTTGTTCTGCGCCACCCACTGGTGGTCAGCGCATGTCACAGCAAGTGGTTGAGCTCCCAGTTGGTTGAACTCCCAAGGGGACAATTTGCATATTAGCCTTTTATTATATAGGATTCTGAAAGTAGAGTATCAGCAAGAGTTACTTGCCTAAATTTAGATTTTGAATGTATTTGTTGAATAAACTATACTTAAGTCATAACTAAAATCAAGTTCTTTTAAGAGAAGTGCCTAAGTATTGGCCATAAAAAAAGAAAAAAAGAAGTCTTACCCTTTCAACAGCATGGATAGACCTCCTAGAGGGTATTATGCTAAATGGAATACTTCAGTTAGGGAAAGACAAATGCCACATGATTTCACTTATCTGTGGAATATAGAACAAAATAAATGAACAAACAAAATTGAAATAGACTCATAGATACAGACTGACTAATGGTTGTCACAGGGGAGGGAGGTTGAGGGGCTGGGTGAAAGGTGAAGGCATTAAGAAGTACCAATTGGCCCTAGCTGGCTTGGCTCAGTGGATAGAGCATAGGCCTGTGGACTGAAGGATCCTGGGTTCGATTCTGGTCAAGGGCACATGCCTGAGTTGCGGGTTCGGTCCCCAGTAGGAGGCGTGCAAGAGGCAGCCAATCAGTGATTCTCATTGATGTTTCTCTCCCTCTCCCTTCCTCTCTGAGATCAATAAAAAAATATATTTAAAAAAAAAGAAGTACCAGTTGGTAGTTACAAATAGTCAGAGGGATGTAAAATAGGGAATATAGTCAATATATGGTACCAGGTGATTATTGGAAATATTGGGGGGAGCACTGTGAAGTTTATGATTGTTTGACCACTGTGCCATATACCTGAAACTAATACAAAATGATATTGGGAATGTAAACTATTAATAAAAAAGTTTAAAAAGAAGTGGGTAAGATTCCTATTATTTATTAAGTTCCTATTTTGTGCTGAGCCCTTTATATATCAACTAGAGGCCCGATGCACGAAATTTGTGCATGGGTAGGGTCCCTAGGCCTGGCCGGCAATCAGGGCCGATCTGTGGGACGACCAGCAGGGCGATTGGGGGCTCCCTGCTGGCACCCACCCTGGCTGGCCTGGTGCCGCCCGCTTGCCAGCCCTGCCTCCCTGACCCCCCTCTCCCCCTCCCCCCCCTGCCACCGCCACTGGTCACCTCCCTCTGCAGGGCGACCAGCAGGGTGATCGGAGGGCCCCCGCTGGCACCCACCTTGGCTGGCCTGGGCCTGTGGGCTGGGGGAAGCTCCTGCGTTGAGCACCTGCCCCCTGGTGGTCAGTGCGTGTCATAGCGACCGGTTGTTCCACCGTTTGGTCAAATTTGCATATTAGGCTTTTATTATATAGGATTGATCCTTAATCACAACTATGTAAGACAGGCTTTACTCCCATTAAAGTACAGTTCAGAGAGGCTAAATAACTTGGACTCTTAAGTGCAAGATCTGAGAAACATGCAAAGTGCTGCTGTATTCTGATGTGAATAATCTTTTTTTAAAAAAATATATTTTATTGATTTTTTACAGAGGAAGGGAGAGAGATAGAGAGTTAGAAATATCAATGAGAGAGATACATCGATCAGCTGCCTCCTGCACACTCCCCACTGGGGATGTGCCCGCAACCAAGGTACATGCCCTTGACCGGAATCGAACCTGGGACCCTTGAGTCCGCAGGCTGATGCTCTATCCACTGAGCCAAACCGGTTAGGGCGAATAATCTTAATTTTATAATATTTAAAGCCTTATATTTCAACTAACACTCTGTCAGTATATGATCAGTTTTATCTTGATGTTGGAAATAACTTTATTTTGACAAAGAACAAATTATAGATTCTGTCTTGCCTCTAAGTTATTCTTAAAAATAATAAGAGTGATGTTCAAACTACTTATAACTGACCTTATTTTACAGGTAATAAGTTCTTTTCTAATCTTTGTGCCGTAACAAACAAAAACTCACACATGTAAATTGATGAGTGCTGTAATTTAATCAATCATTTGTTTTAAAGTAGAACTTTAATTTCCTGTAGAAGATTTCTTACTAGGATCTGCTGATGTGGAACTCGTAAGAAATCTTGGTTGGAGATGATAAATTTGAGGTTAAGCATATAAATGTTACTTGAAAGTATAGGATTAGATCTAGTCATTAAGGAGAATGTGAGAGGAAAAACAACTGAGCTGTGAAGAACTTGTAATAGTTAATGGATGGAGAGAAGAGGAAGAAAAACTAGAAAGAAATTGAATAGGAGCAGTTAGAACACTTGAAGGAAAATCAAGCAAGTGATATTTTATAGAGGCCAGCAGACAGTTGTTTCATGGAGGATCAGCTGAATTGGAATGCTGCTGCAAAGTCAGTGAATACAGAGACTGCAAAGTAGGCATGGGAGTGTGGATACTGGATTGAAGTTGTCTGCGTAGTGAGAGCACAGTGAGGAAATGGGGGTAACAAGTATATGCAGTTGTTAAAGATGCTTGGAGGGGAGAATTAAAAGGGCAGCTGAAGTCCTGGTGAGCGTGGCTCAATGGTTGGAGCATCGGCCCATGGACTGGACTGAATAGTCGAGGGTTTGATTCCTGCTCAAGGGCATGTGCCTGGGTTGCAGGTTTGATTCCCCTGCCCAACAGGCAAGTGCAGGAGGCAACCAATCGATGTTTCTCCTCTCTCTCTTTCTCTCCCTCCCTCCCACTCTCTCTAAAAAAAAAAAAAAAGGAAAAGGAAAATATCCTCTGGTGAGGATTAACAACAACAAAAGGGCAGCTAGAGATATATGAGGGGTTCTGGAAGATTTGATTGTATGAAAGACCCTTGAAGCACATGGGGGAAAGTGGTCTTGGGAGAAGGGATGCTGCATTTCCTGGACAGGAGGAAAGATGGGTGAAAATGTGAGCTTAGAGGATGGAAGAAAAGGTGGTATATGGACAGAAGCATTTTCTTTTTCTCCCATACAATGACAGAAGAAGTTATCTCGGAAAGGGAGAAGGTAGGGCAGGGGTAATGTGGGAGCTGGAGGGGTTTTGGCAAAGAGTTCAAACATTGCAGAAAGTGGGAGAAGAAGC
>NW_005871346.1:457897-508413 GCF_000147115.1 Myotis lucifugus | reverse complement strand
TTTATCAAGTGATTGGTCAAGTCCCTTGGTATCTTTTTACTACTGAGTTGTAGGCATTCCTTTCATAGTCTCAATCCCCCCCCCTGCCTCTACTGTGGTTTGTCTGGTAGTTCTCTTTTAAAAGAAATTTTTTTTTTCATTGATTTTAGAGAGGGAGAGAGAGAGATAGAAAATCATCAATCAGCTGCCTCCTGCACGCTCCCCACAAGGTTTTGAGACCATAACCATGCATGTGATCTGACGGGGAGTTGAACCATGACCTTCTGGTTCATAGGTTGACACTCAGCCACTGAGCGACGCTCAGTGGGGTAGTGGGTAGTTAGTTCTCTTAAGTAGTGTTTTTTATGGACAGATTTGCTTTTGATGAAACAAATGTCTTTTCCTTTATGTGATGGTTAATGCTTTCGGTATCTTGTTTAAGAAATCCTTTCCTGCCTGGGTCATAAAGATATGCTCCTGTATTTTAAAAGCTTTATCTTTTCTCCTTCATATTTAGTTCTGAATTTTCAGGAGCTCTTTTTAAATTAAGGAAATTGACCTTTTAAAAATAATGTGTTGCAATTATTTTTCACATTTTATTTCTTTTGACAACATTTTTTTGTCATGCCGAAATTTTAGGTTTTAGGTAAATTAATATGGATTATAGGCTTTCTATCTGAGAAAGAACTTCCTCATTCCAGGGTAATGCACTTTTAAAAATTCCCTTTTATTTTATAACTAGTAGCCCGGTGCACGAAATTCGTGCACTGGGGTAGAGGGGGAGAAGGGGCTCCTCAGTCTGGCCTGCACCCTCTCCAATCTGAGACCCCTCAGGGAATGTCCAACTACCTGTTTGTGCCCACACTTTTAACAGATAACAGCTCCATTGTTGTTCCTTTCTTATGCTTAAAACCATTGGAATTAGTAGGTATTCAAAGTGTGTATACATTTTGGGCGGACACCTTGTATATCTCTAGTCAGCGGTGAAAGAAACCAACAGCAGATTTGGAACCCCCAGACAGGGAACCTTGCTCACTCCCCACATGTCTCCCCACTTCACTTTCCACCTTCGTGGGCAGCAGGAGAATCAATGTTTTCTCTCATTAATTCGGAAAAGCACGTCCTGTCACCCACTGCCCGGCAGGAGTGCGCTAGGCCCCAAGCAAGCAAGGCTCAGTCAGGGCAGCCTTCACTCATGGGTGCTGGCACCCAAAGGGCACATTCCTCCTCTACAGTCGCCCCGACTATCCCACTGTTTCACTGAGAGGATGGAATTCCTCTCCGCCTCTGGGTTCTTGATCTTGAACGCTGACCGAAGGCACCTCAGAGAGGGCCGCCCGCGCCCACCAGGTGTGTCTGTCTGCACCTGCTCCTGCCTCGGCACCTGCATTAACTCCCCAGAGGTGATCTCGTAGCTGCACTGGCCTCCGTGGGAACAGGGCATCACCACTCCACCCTCTCACTGTCATCTCACAGGCGCCCACTCTCAGCACCCAGAACACCCAGACACTCTCCAAAGGACGTGAGCGCATCAGAGGGGATGTGTGCACATCCTGTGGGGGTGTTAGGCATGTCGGGTTGATGGAAGTGCGGTGGAGAGGCGGGGGAACTTGTGCAGGCCTTGGTTTGCAACTGTTGCAGGCGTGGGAAGGTGACAGTGTGCTGGGGGATGTTCGCACGCCAGGGGGGTATGTGCACACCGGAGGCCTCTGGCTTTGCAGATCCGCAAACCCCCGTGGTGCGGCCAGGAGGACGTCAGTCTGGCCCGCCACGGTGGCTGTCCCTGCGATCCTGCACCTTCTGGGCCAGGAGGCGGATCTTGCGCAGTCACTCCTGGGTGCTGATGGCTGCCTCCCTACCGTGAAGGGTCACGGATCCGAGTCCCAGGACCGTGCACAGCCTCAAGCACTGACCCCCACCCGGCAGGGTCACAGATTCGGGTCCCAGACCGCAGACAGCCTTGCCTGCTGCCGCCTGCCTTCAGTATGCAAATTAGCCGCCATCTTGTTGCTTCAGGGTGGGGGTCCCCACTGGGGTGCCTGGCCAGTCTGGGTGAGGGGCTGAGGGCTGTTTTCAGGCTGGTGGGCGACTGAAGCTCCAAACCTCTCCTTTTTTTCTTTTTTTTTTATTCTGGCATTTATTTACCTTCTATGCCTGTCACTGGAGCTGAGAGCCGGCTTTCTCTCTGAGGCTCGGCTGCTAAAAGCAGGTTTCTGGCCTTTGTTTACCTTCTGTATTTGAAACAATGTTGCGGTCTTGCTGGCTGAAGCCTGGCTGACTAAAGTAGGTTACTGGGTTTGGTTTAGCTTCTATATTTGTTACAATGTTTCAAACTGCAAGCTCAGAGGCTGGCAAGGCAGGCGGGGAACCTGGTTTCCTCCGTCACTGAAGCAAGCAAGCCTCCCTGTTCGCTTCTAGCTGCCTGGCTGCCGGCCGCCATCTTGGCTGGCAGTTAATTTGCATATCTCACTGATTAGCCAATGGGAAGGGTAGCGGCCGTACGGCTAATTACCATGTTTCTCTTTTATTAGATAGGATATGCATCTAGTTTTATTTTTCATATTTAAGTCTTTGATTCATCTAGAATGTTTTCATGTTTGAGGTAAAAGCTAACTTTATTTTCCCCCCATATTTCAGTACCCTTTATTGAAGACTCTATCTTTTCTGTAGAGATTTGAAATTCCATAGTGAACATATACCGATTTCCTGCATACATTTTGCTCCTTGTCCTTTAAACCAATAAAAAAAAATATTTTAGAGTGTTTGAAAACTTGATAAAACTATAGATACTCTCCCTAAAAAATGTGTGCACAAACCTTTGTTTTTCATACAGTTTCATAAGAACCTGTGAAATGATTTCAAAGATATTTAATCAAACTTCCCTTCCCACTTTTTTGTTTTTGTAAGAGAACATTTATTGGGTAAATTATAGAGATAGAAAATAAATTCCTCGGAGAAATGGTCTTGGTAAACCCCTTGGAGCTTGAGGTGAGGAAGCCAGTGGTAAAGTGCCTGGTGAAGGGGGAGGGAAGGGAAAGGCAAGGATACTCTCCAGGGAGGGAGAGCCTCCCTTCCCTTCCCACTTTCTAAAATACTTCAGAGAATTCACTTCACTCATGGAAGCCTGAAATCATCTCACTGTTTAATTTCCTTTATAAAACTATGTATACACTCCTATTATTGCAAGTACTGGTATATTTGTGTTTTTATTTTAAGGGAATCATCTGTTTTCTTTCAAACTTAAGAATCCTTAAGAAAATAATGGGCATTTAATTAATATTTTAGAAGTTGCTCACTTTTTTATGTAAGCAGGATGGGGTCTAGTGAAGCAATATGACTTGTCAAATATTTACACATCTAGTTATTGGCTTAGCTGTGTGGTTCAACCCCATGCTACTCAGAACTTCCAGATTACATGTAGTCTTCATTAAGATCAATTCCCTCCCTATGTGTTACCTAGTATATTAAATACTAGAGGCCTGGTGCATGGATCTGTGCACCAGTGGGGTCCCTCTACCTGGCCTGCGGGGTTCAGTGGACCTCCATGCAGCTGTGGCCCGGCCTTACCCGCCAGCTCATTGGGCTCCTGCCCTCTGTCCGCGTCAGTCCCACACAGCACGAAGTAGTGCGTGAAGCGGCAGGCGGCCACGGGGGGTGGGGGGGCCGCAAGCCCGAGCTGGGTGCCATTCCTGCTCATCCCAGCCCCACTGTGCCTGCCGCAGCTGCCACTTGAGATGTGCAGGGGGAGTGTCCGCGGGTGAAGTTCACGCCACCAGCTGCGCTCACCAGCCGTGAGCACTGCGTCTCATGTCCATCTGTCAGCTGGGCTGTGTGGGAGCGCACTGACCACCAGGGGCCAGCTCCTGTGTTGGGTGTCTGTCTCCTGGTGGTCGTCTGGTTGCTTAGGCTTTTATATATATAGATTGAGTAACTAGTGATGCTAAAATGTAGTGATGTTAAAAGGCATTAAGTATCTGATTGCAGATGGTGCTTGGCTAAGTTTTGTACTGAGCTTTCTATACATCCAGTTTTCATCCTCTAGCTTGAGGGAAAACATTAGGCCTTAGAGTGTGGTTTTGGATTCCTTGCATGAAACTGATAGATATAGGACATAAGGGAATATTGATGAACTTACAGGTTAAATTCCACTAAGTCTTATTAATAGATTATTAAAAATATATTCTGTATTCTGGCAAAGTTGTAATAGCTATGATAATGTGCATTTGTGTAATGCTCTAGTGTTACATTCTTTTTTGTTTTTTAATTTTTTTTAAAGAAAAACCTCTTTTTATATATATTGAGTTCAGAGAGGAAGGGAGAGAGAAAAAACATCAATGATGAGAGCGAATCATTGTTTGGCTGCCTCCCACACGCACCCTACTGGGCATGTGCCCTGAACTGGAATAGAACCAGGAGTTGAACCATGACCTCCAGATTCATGCTCTAACCACTGGGAACACTGGCCAGGGTTGTTACATTCTTTTATCTGTTCAACCTGCCCTGAGATGGATTTTATTAGTTGGTTTTTTTAGGTGAAGGAACTGTTTGAACTTAAGACCTCGTTTTTGCCAGTAAATGGTAGAGCTGACACTCATCCACTTAATTTCTAAAATGTTATTGCAGCTAGAAGTGCATTTTGTTTATAAACATATATATGTATTGTATTTTTATATATACATATATATAGTTTAGATTTAAAAAGAGTAATATTTAGCCTCCCTTTTAAAAAATCATCTTTATTTACCTCTTTTTAAAATACTTGATGTTTTGAGATGTTAAATGGGTTTATCTGACCGAGAAGCTGGCATGTTTATGGGAGGAGGGCAGTTGAAAGTAATTGTTGGTCTGCATTTTAGGGTAAGATAGCCTTGCCTTATCTTCTGAAGGTATAATTACCAATACTGGAGAGCTAAAGGATCAAGGACTGTAGAAAGCATTTATTTTTATGTTGGAATACTCTTGTGGAGAACTTGGACAGCTTTTCTTATGCAGAACTTTTGTTGATTAAATTGGCTTTTATCTATGTATTTCAGAAGTTTAAATATGTAATGTACTTCAGTATTTCATTTGTAGGACTGTTTATGCTATATAATTGAATTATACTTATTAATACAACTTAATTATATATCTTTTTATAGGGCTCTTTATTAGTCTTTGCATTTAAAACAAATTTATAAGATAGGCTCACAACATTTGTATGTAAGGTAGCCTGGTCATGAGAGTAGTTACTGTTAAAATATAATATGGATTCTTCTTTCTGATTTTAAGGGAAATGGGAGTAGTAAATACAGCTTGGGGTAGTAATTTTTAAAAACATGGATAAAGTTTATTATCCACTTAAATTTTTTATTTTAAGTCAGAAGGTGTTTATTACATAAAATAATCATAAGCAGCCTAAATAAATTTGTGACATTTATACAATGAGATGCTATATAGTTACAAATATGATGTAGTATGGAATTCAGTGACATCTCATAGGCCTTTGTATAGCTAAATACTAAGCATTCCCATAGGCATTTGTTTATAAATAATTCAGTAACAGTTTAAGGTAGTTTGGGTCAGTGACTTCCTTTTTGAACAGGTGAGAAAATTGGAGCCGTCAGGAAAACTCCCAAAGTTAAGGGTATTGCCTGAACTCTAAAGAACTAGTTTAACCAGGGCAATACTAGTTTCCAGACTCAGCTATCAGTGCTCTTTCCACTTGTTATAAAAGCAGTTATTTTTTTAGGTTTGAGTTTTAGACTTAGTTTTGCTTTCATGCCTTTTAAAAGTAAGAGATATTATAGTCAGCTTTTAATTTTTGGTTTTTAGTATTTTATACTTAAGTGATTGGTACTTCTGAGATTATGAAAACTGTAGTTCCTTGCCTTCAGCTGGGAAATATCTAAGAATAAAACAGATATACCTATAAATTAGATGCCTTCTAAAGGTAAGTAAATACAAATCTTAAATTATGTTTAAACCCATTGGATAGCATTAACAATTGTAGGTACATGTTTTTGTTGCCAATCCTCACCTGAGGATATTTTTTCTGTTGATTTTTAGAGAGAGTATGGAAGGAAGGAAGGGAAGTGGGGTGAGAGAGAGAAACATCAGTATAAAAGAGACACATTGATTGGTTGCTTACCACACACATCCTGATGGGGGCTGGGGATCTAACCTGCAACCTAGGTACATGTCCTTGACCAGGAATCTAACCCACGAGCCAGGACGAGTTTTATTTTTTGGCATAGATATTTGCCAGTGTTTTTCTACCAATGAGTCCTGGGAGAATTAATCATATTACCAGTTTGAATCATACTTCTGTCTCATTTAGAAAGGTTAACAAAAATGTCCCTGATGAAAAAAACTAAAGGCAACAATAATGAATTCCTCAAGTACAAAATGAATAGGCAGTTTAAGATTTACTCCTGACTGATATACATAAATAACCACTGTAGTCACTTAACTTGGGCCTCAGAACCACTGTTTAAAAAACCAAAAAAACTATTGAAGTCATATGGCTTTTAAGATTTGAAGAATGGAAAGCAAAAATAGTTAAAGAAACCTGATCCTGGGACAAGTTTCTAGACAGAGCTGGTCAGTCTATGGGTAATATTATCCCAGAGAAATACAGACACACTGGAATGTCTTCATTTATCGTGCTATTCTATTTTTATTCTAAATACATTTTAATTTAAGCATTTTTTTTATTTGAAAAACCCTTTATACCTCTGAGGTTTGGCTGAGTCATTTAAGTGTCATTTTGAATTGATCCAGTTGCTTAGCAACTGAAATCTCATGAATTTAGGGTAATAATTTTAAGGGACTTGGTTGCCTAGGAAGAGGTCACTAGAAGACATGATATATATAAAAGGTGTAAGGAGAAATGTCAACTATGTAAACATTAATGTCTCAATTTAAAATTGCAATCATTTCAAGATTAATTGATTCTGTGCTATTAGCCACATATACTGTTACTTGTTAACTTTTACTTTGATGTCACTCACTTTTAATCCTTGATTTATTTTTAATTTTTATAGATAAAGTGGAGAATTTTAGTGACGAATATGAAAAGGATAGTCACCATATTTACAAAAATGCTGAAGACAGTACTAAGAAACCCAATGCAGAAATTATAGTGGCTTCTGGATACAAAGCTGATGAAATCAAGGAAACAAATGATACATGGAACTCCCAACTTGGAAAAAGGTCAGAGTCTCCATCAGAAATATCTCTGATTAAGGGATCTGTAAGAACTGGTTTGTATGAGTGGGATAATGATTTCGAAGATGTCAGATCGGAAGATTGTATCTTAAATTTGGATAGTGATCCTCTTTTGGAGATGAAGGATGAGGATTTAAAAAATCGGTTGGAAAATCTAAACGAAGCCATTGAGGAAGAAGACATCATGCAAAGTGTTCTTAGGCCAAGCAATTGTAGGACGTACTGTAGGGTCAATAAAGCAAAGTCTTCACAAGGAACATCCAATTTTGATAAGCTATTAGATGGCACCAGTCAGGCCTTAGCCAAAGCAAACAGTGAATCAAGTAAAGATGGCCTGAATCAGGCAAAGAAAGGCAGTGTAAGTTGTGGGACCAGTTTTAGAGGGACAGTTGGACGGACTAGAGATTACACTGTTTTACATCCATCTTGCTTGTCAGTTTGTAATGTTACCATACAGGATACTATGGAACGCAGCATGGATGAGTTCACTGCATCAACTCCTGCCGATTTGGGAGAAGCTGGCCGCCTAAGGAAAAAGGCAGATATTGCAACTTCTAAGACCACTACTAGATTTCGACCTAGTAATACTAAATCCAAAAAGGATGTTAAACTTGAATTTTTTGGTTTTGAAGCTCATGATGAGACAGGAGGTGATGAAGGAGGTTCAGGGAGTTCTAATTACAAAATTAAGTATTTTGGCTTTGATGATCTCAGTGAAAGTGAAGATGATGAAGATGATGACTGTCAAGTGGAAAGAAAGACAAGCAAAAAAAGAACTAAAACAGCTCCATCTTCCTTGCATCCAGCTCCAGAAAGCAATGATAATTCCCAGGACAGTCAGTCTAATACTAATAACGCAGGTAAGACTTTAAAAATTTTTTTTGTGTTAAGTGCTTTTCAGTCTTAAATCAGCAGCTACTTAGTTTCCTCCTAGGTACTCAATTTTAACTTATGTTGAATTTTAATAGTACTATTTAGAACTACAGATTAGCTTATTCAAGGTATAACATTTTAAATGTTAATAATCAAGTTCCACATTGTAAGCCAATTTGTATGTAGATTGTGGAATCTTTTCATTATTATTTATTTTATTGATTGATTTTGAGAGGGAGAGAGAGAAATATCTATGTGAGAGTGAAACATCTGGAACATCAATCAGCTGCCTCTTGCACACCCCATATTGGGGATTGAGTTGCAACCTGGGCTTATGACCTGACCGGGAATTGAACCCGCACCCTTTTTGATGCACAGGAGGATGCCCAACCAACTGAGCCACACTGGCTAGCGCCATATTTGTTTTTTAATTCTATTATTAGCACTTGAGAATTTTAAAGAGAGAGAGAGAGAGAGAGAGAGTGTGTGTGTGTGTGTGTGTGTGTGTGTGTGTGTGTGTTTGGGATTAGCATACATCTTGATGTTTCAGTTTCAAAAATTCAAATCCAATTGAGACATAAGGATAGATTTTGGACATTTAGAATTACACTGATAGTAGATCAAGCATGTCAAACTCGCGGCCGATGGGCCCCATGTGGCCCACAACAAATATTTTTGTGGCCCAGCAAATAAAGGTATGTAAGAAACGTTTTAATAAAAATTTCGTAACTTTATTTTTACAATATCCTGTTATACATAATTATTGATAACAAACTACACGTTTGCTAATGATATCACTATAATCATGTTGCATTCATTTCCCTTATGCGCCTTACTCGCAGGCGCACCATTTCTCTCCACTAATACTAGCAGCGAATATTTTAGCAGCTGATTGCCATGTCATTAGTCTTGGGCTGACTTGTTGGGTATGTGCAACAGGAAATATTTCACTTTCGGAGAACAAGAAAAATAGGTTTATTTGCGTTACGCTTATTAATTTGTGCAGTTATTCAGTGTCTGGTAAGTTAATGTTCAAGAAAAATTTTTATTAAAATGTTCTATTATTTTATGTTAATGATTACTCGTTTATTTCAGCCCTTTGTATTCAGCATGTCTCTGTTGAAATAAACCTACATTTCTATGAAAATTGAAGCTTTTGTTTTTTTGCGGCCCACATAAACTTAAACCTTGTTTATTTGGCCCATGTTAGCCTTTGAGTTTGACATGCTTGTAGTGGATGGTTGTAATGAGGGAAATATTAGAAAATTACAATTGATAAAAAGCCTTTGCATTTGGCTCAAAACTAATCAACTAATAAATGTTTAAAACATTTCTAAAGAAATATTAAATTTAAAATTAAGATTAAATCTTAATCTTAACAATTATCCTCTTAGCCCTGGCTGGTGTGGCTCAGTTGGTTGAGTTTGTCCCGGGCACCAAAATGCTACAGGTTTGACTCCCTGTCAGGGCACATGCCTGGGTTGTGGGCTGGATCCCCAATAGCCAATCGATGTTATTAACTTGTCACATTGATGTTTCTCTTTTCCTCTTCCTTCCTCGCTCTCTAAAATCAGTAATAAAAACATAAAAAAAAAACTTTATAAAATTTTTGTAAAAAATTACCTCTTAAATTGATTTAATAAAATTAAAAAGTGATAGGTAAGTATTTATTCATTCTTAATGGTGAAAATTTAATTTGTCTTTTAAGATAGCAGGACCAGTAATGACTAGAGGTCCTCAAGGAGTTGATAGCCTCCACTGTGAGAGACAAACAAAAGAAATAGGTTAGCTTTGCTATAATGAAGTCATTACCTGACAAGGGTTTTGTGAAGTGGATTGACTGCTGAGTGAGGAAGAATATGTGAAAGCCTCTCTGGGTTGCAGGAGCTATATTTATTTGTATTTGACCAAATACAGTTTTTCTGTATCTGTTCACTTGTTAAATGAAGCTTTTGTCCTGTTAGGGCCATAGAGAAAGTATCATGGTAAATTAGAATTCTAATTGTATTCTCCCACATGGTTTTCTCATAGTCATACTTGAGACTACCCATCTTTTTGCTTTATTTGGCCTAAAAATAGTTTTGCTAGATTTGAATCACTCTTACCTTTAAACCTAGAATTATACAGGAGTAGTCTCTAAGGGCTCACTTCTGACTCCCCCACTGCAATAAAATAAAATAAAATAAAGGTATTGTCAGAATTATTAATGTTGTCTTGAATCTCTTCTGGAGAACTGATGATTGCAGGAACCTTGCTAGTTTCTGAGCTCTGACTGAGCAATAAGCTTTAAAGTTGTTCTCTGGGAGGGTGGGATGAGGGTGATAAGTAATGTATGCTAACCTTGATAGCAAATTATCTTAATCTGCAATTGAACATCTGTGGCTGAAGTTTACATCTTGGGATATGTAATTTTTTAAACTTTAAAATGTGAAATCAGTCTCCCTTTCAAAAACTTCAGGTTGATATCAAAAATTAAATTAGAGACAATTTTAAATTAGAGACCATTTGAGTGAAATTTGAGTCTTCATATAGGAATAGCAAACACTTTAAAATTTTGGCCTGGAGAAAAGTTTCTATTTTTGTCTTCTTTTTTAAGCTTGAAAATAAACATTTATAGCTATCTGGGAATTAATCTGATCTTTTGGTTGGTTTTGTGTGAAGATCCCCTAAATCATTTAACTACATTGTATTTGGTCATTTTGTGTCTTTTGCCAAAGATAGTAATCCTTTAAAAATTTTATTTTTAAATGTAGTCTTTATAGATGTAAGCGGGCCTTCTTTGAAGCCCAACATGATTGTGTCCTTAAATTCTAGGAAAATGTTAAAGATAGATACCACTTGGTATTGTGTGTGTCTTTAAATAGATCATACCAATGTCAGTGTTCATAGATATCCAGCAGTTATTGTGTAAAAGAATTGATTTTACCATTTATACAAAATAAAACTCGAGCAACTAGGTTTCTGATTTTTTTCTTGATGGTGGGGGTGGGACAAATAGGGTGAGAATGGGAGAATGAGATAATACTTTTGGCAGTATTTTATCAACCGTGTGGTGCTTTTATTCCTTTTTTGTTTTTTACCCTCTTCCCTCCCCACCAAATGTCCATAGATTGTTTGGTAGATAATTTGAAATCTTAGAAAGCTAGATAGTTTTGATTACCATTTCAGAAAACTTGGATTTTACAGAGGACTTGCCTGGTGTTCCTGAAAGTGTGAAGAAGCCCCCAAGTAAACAAGGAGATAAATCAAAGGAAAATACCAGAAAGATTTTTAGTGGCCCCAAGCGGGTAAGTAAAGCATTATCAGTGACTCGTATTATTTTTATTGGAGGGCTCAACTCTTAATATTTTTATTTGAAAAATACTAACAGACATTAAGGCAATTAAATTTTCTTGCAAAGAATAAATGTAAGTCATTTTTTTAAAAAAGTAACCATTTTTTCAAAATGTGGTAAAATATATTTATTATATACAAATATACGATTTAGTGACATTAAATACATTCACAATGTTGTGTAACCATCACCATTATTTATACCCAAAACATTTTAATCATCTCCAACAAAAACTCTGTACCCATTAAACAATAATTCATGACTCCCCCTTTACTCCTTCCAGTCCTAGTAACCGCTGTTTTACTTTCTGTTTCTATGAACTTGCCTGTTGTAGGTACCTCATGTAAGTGGGTTATTTCATTATGTATAATCTTGTCAAGGTCCATCCATGTTGTAGCCTATATCAAAATTCCATTTCTTTTTATGGCTGAATAACATCCCATTGTTTAGCCATTCATCTGTTGGTGAACACTTGGGTTGTTTTTACCTTTTGGCTATTTGAGTCCCTGTTTTCGATTCTTTTGGATTTGTCCCTAGGAGTAGAATTTTGGGGACATATGGTAGATCTTTGTTGAACTGTCCAACTGTTTTCCAACTTGGCTGTACCATTTACACTCCTAACAGCAATGCACAAGGGTTCTAATTTCTTCACATCATCACCAGCACACATAAGTTAATTTCAACAGAGCTAACTTGCCAGGAGCCAGGGTAGTGTAGTGTAAAGACTATAGTCATTAATGCTTAGGTGAGATTTTTGGATTATTGAAAAATGTGTATGGCATGTATTGATTTCCAGAGCAACAGTGAAATCATTTTTTTGGTTTTAAGACTACTTTACAATCTTAAAAAAATTATTGAGAATTCCAAAGAGCTTTTGATTATATGTATATCAATATTTATCAAATTAGAGAAGTGAAACATTTCAAAAATACTTACTAGTATTTCACTTTAAAGTAACAAAAACCTGCCCTGGCTGGTGTGGCTCAATTGGTTGAGCATTGTCCCATGCACAGAAAGGTCTCTGGTTCAATTCCCAGTCAAGGCACATGCCCAGGTTATGGATAAGGTCCCCAATCGGGGTTCATGTGGGAGGCAACCAATCTATGTTTGTTGCCCACAGCAGTGTTTCTCTCCCTCTCCTTCTCCCTCTCTCTCTCCCTCCTCCCCCCTCCCCCCCCCACCCTGCCCCTCCCCCTCTCCCTTTCCCACCCTCTCTAAAATTAAAAATAACAATAACCTATTACATGTTAACAATATTTTTATGAAATAAATGTTCTTTAAAAAATAGTGAGTAGAATAACATTGTTTTCCATTTTTTGCAACTTTCTTTAAAGTTTGGCTTAATAGGTCCTAGCCGGGTAGCTTAGTTAGAGTATCGTCCTGATATGCCAAGTTTTCAGGGTTGATTCTGGTCAGGGCACATACAAGAATCAACCAAAGAATTCATAAATAAGTGGAACAACAAATTGATGTTCCCTCCCTCTCCCTTCCTTTATCTAAAAACAAAAAATAAGAAAGAAAAAGAAATTAATAGTTTGGCTTAATAAAAGATAGCTGCATTCTCATATCCCCTGAATTCAGTATATTTCATTATGTTGTTTTGGTTGAAATATATGAAGAAATTCAGCCTTATACAGCTATGTGGTATTTTCAATAGATTTTTCACATAAGTGTAAACTTTCTTTGATACTACACTAAACTCAACAAATGGGAGTTTTTTAAAGACTAGAGGGGGTTCCTCAGTCCGGCCTGCACCCTCTTGCAGTCCAGGACCGCTCAGGGGATGTCTGAATGCCGGCTTGTGGCTGGATGGCCTTCTGCTGCTGCACAGCCTGCTGCTTGAACTTCAGCAGCTGCTGCACGTGCATGGGCTGAGCCACCACAATCTGTCCTGTGAACACCATCGAGTGGGTGAGTCAAGCACGAAGGCAGGCTCACCCTGAGTTCCTTGCGCTTCCCTGAGTCACTGAGTTGTTCAGACTGACTGCCTTTTACAGAGAATGGCACTGGGATCAGGCCTAAGCCGGCAGTCGACATCCCTCTCACAATCTGGGACCCCTTGGGGGATGTAACAGTGCGCCAAGCGGCAGGCGGCCAGGGAGGAGCCCGAATTGGGGCTGGGCGCTGCGCTGCTTGCGCTCATCCCGGCTTGTTGCGCCTGCTGTTGCCACTTGGTAGTGCTGCCATGGAGTCGGGAGAGGCTCCCGCCGTGGCAGCTGCGCTCACCAGCTGTGAGCCCGGCTTCTGGCTGAAGGCGCTCCCACTGTGGGAGCACACTGACCACCAGGGGGCAACTTCTGCAATGAACGTCTGCCCCCTGGTGGTCAGTGCACATCATAGCGACCGGTTGTTCCAGTCGTTCCGCTTAGGCTTTTATATATATGGCCGCTTAGGCTTTTATATATATAGATTAGTTGCAGCTTGAAATCTAACACCATTCTAATGAACTTTCCATGCTGTTACATTAAAATCTATTAGTTTGTCTTGCACTTTGAATGGACCTTTTACACACACTTGTTTTGTAACATCATACATTTGTCATTTGGAAAATTCTAGTTATACTGATTCATGCAAATGGGCTCACACCTCATTATATAGTATCAAAATATCACAATAATATCACTGCCAAACTCATCAGAAAAGCCTTTAGGTATTGGGAAGCTGTCAAGTTCACAGTGGTAGATAAAGTTCTCCAGGATTTTAGTTTTTGCTTAAAAGTTGAAATTTTTCGTTGGTAGAAATTACTTCAAGGAAAATGACTAACAGTGAGTGGCCCACTTTGTTCATTTTTGAAAAAGTGGTCTGCCTAATACTCAAGTCTTTGTAAGCATAGTTTGTCAGTCTTTCAAGTAAGGAGTAGTGTTCCAGAAAAAAAAGTGGCTAGTTTATCTGGCAACTTGAGCAGTAATGTTTTCTCTTTAACAAAACAGATACTTCGTACACAGTAGAAGTGTTTAATCATACTTATGTTGTCACACAGCATATTAGAGCCTTCAAGGGTTGTGATATGATAAAATTAATAATTTTTAATCTTTCATCAAGGGCTTTTTCTAATGTGAAACTGTCATTTTTTAACTGTGAAGTATGTGGCAGTGAAGAATATGACTACTTAATACCCTTTGGAGTCCCTACCCTGGTGTGTGGTAAGGCACCAGCTTTGCCCACCATTGCTTTTACTGTCTGTACAAATGTCAACATTGTGAAAAAGGCAAATAATATTATTATTGTGAAATGTTTTTGGTTTTGTAGACACTCTGAAAGTTTTGTGGATCCTGCTGATTAATAACATTTTACTTTATTTTCCTCACTGTCAACCTTTTATTATGAATAAGTTAAAATATATAGAAAGTGTGAAAGATCAGTACAATGAATACCCATACCTCTCTGTCTAGATTGATTTTCAGTCACATTTTTACATAATTGCACACATATGACTCCTCTCTCTCCGTGTGTGTGTTTGTGTGTGTGTGTGTGTATGTGTATGATAGTATACATTTCTTAAGAAAAAGGGCAGTCTCATACCTAACTGGTGACATGATTATAGTACTTATTTCCCATGGAACTGATTTTTTTAAGAGCCCAGGATATTTGTTTTGTAGAATGTTCCATATTCAGAATTGATGTGATTATCTTATATAATAAAAGCCTAATATGCAAATTGACTGAAAAATGGAATGACCGGTCGCTATGATGTGCACTGACCACTAGGGGGCAGACGTTCAACGCAGGAGCTGCCCCCTGGTGGTCAGTGTGCTCCCAGAAGCCGGGCTCATGGTTGGTGAGCGCAGCGGTGGTGGCAGGAGCCTCTCCCGCCTCCGTGGCAGCAGTAAGGAGCAGCGAGCAAGCGGGAGGTAATAAGTGAGAGGTCTGGAACTGCGAGAGGTCACGGGCCGGGCTGAGGGACACCCCCCATTCCCCAGTGCACGAATTTCATGGGCCTCTGGTTTCCTGATGATGTCATGTAACCTGTTACACCACTATATTAAAGTAGTACAGTGTCAGAGAACACTAGAAGCTAAGTCTGATAAGCTTGATCAGGTTCAGGCTAAACATATTTTGACAAGAATACTTCAAAGTGTTATTGTCTATGTTGCTTCACATCAGAAACTACTCTTATTATTGCCTTGACCACCTAGTGAAGGGTGTGATCCACCAGCTTTCTCCAAAATACAGGTACATTTTTCCTTTTATAATTTAATTTGTCAGTAAGCTTCTGGGTGCTGCTCTGCTACCATGTGAATATCCTTTCACTATTGTTTTACCCCTTCATTTTAGCAGCCATTGTTGATTTTTGCCTGCATCATTTATTACACAGACAGTTGCAGAATGGAGTTTTCTAATTGCTATTTATTCCACATTCAATAGCTCAAATTCTATAAAGAAGAATTCTCTCCCTTCCCCCCACCCTCTCAATCACTATAGACTCAATAATTTTTACTTAATAAACATGTTTATAATAGATTTAGGTAGTATAAACCATTTCCAGCTATCTCTTGTGTCCTTTTGATATAACCCCATCATCCCTTGCTTTCTGCACATAAGATTACCCAGATTCATCTTGTACTTTACCTGTTTCAATCATGGAATCATCCATTTAATCAAGGATCCTTGTGTTTTTTATGTGGATTAGTACTTAGACACCGAATTTGAGTGCTGGGTGTATTCATTGCTTATAGGCTCTTTTATTGAACAGAACTATGGAATATGTTGAAAAATAAGCTAAGATTATTATAATACCAATATTACTTTGAAGAATAAAAATTTCTTTTCAGTTCTTTTTGTCTTTCTATTATTTCATTTAAGGATGAAGTAATAGTGATGTGTTTGTTCAAAAGATTTGAACTAATTTTATTGTGTATACTTAAGTTAATTCAATAATCAGTTGAGTTCATTTGTACTTATTTATCTTCAGTTTTTTAACTTTGTTTTAAATTTAATATTGGAGTCTATTTTTATTTTTTTGCTACTAAATGGCATAGAAGGCAGCAGTGTACATGTACTTGACCCGATTTTGAAGGAATCTCTCTGACCTCAAGTAAATCAGGTCATGCAACCTAGTAAGCAGAAGACCTATTTATTGTTCATAGATAATGTCAGAAGAAATAGTGCTTATTTATAAAACCAAAAGAGCTATGGGATTGAACTCATTGAAAGATTTAATGTGGGTAAAGCCTTGTCTTAAAACAATAGTGCAAACAACATTTTATTCTCTGAAGAGGCTTGCTTTAGTAAATGTTTTAATTTCCTTTTAAACCTCCAACTGAAATGTTTTTTCAAGACCCTTTTAATTTTAAGTGGAATTATATCCAAATTTTAAATTTTAGATGGACCAGTAAGCTTTAAAAATCAAACTTTGATCCTTAGTGTTGTAGTTCTTTAATAAGAAGGAATTAATAATATTTTAGACCCCAGGAAGTTATGTATCTTTATGGAAATATGTAGGCAAGGAATGTAGAAGCCCACTTCAGGAAGAGTGCAGTGTAAAATCCCTAGCGCTTGTAAGAAATAGGTCCTCCATTTGCCTTCAAGGCATTAAAAGACTACTTAAAGGGTGTTAAAAAGAAGAGAACATTGAGAAACAGAAATAAGGGGAAATTGTACCTTCTGACTTAAAAAAAATTTTTTAATTGATTTTTAGAGAGAGGGACAGAGAGATAGAAACATCCATGAGAGAGGAACATCATCAATTGGCTGCCTCTTGCATGCCCTCTACTCTGGGGATCACGCCCGCAACCCCAGCATGTGCCCTGACTGGGAATCAACTGTGTGATTCCTGGGTCTGTGCTCAACCACTGAGTTACACGGCTGGGCCCTTTTGACTTTTGATGAGTGTAAAGGAATAGAGGAAATAAATGGGATCTAAGTCTTAAGCATTAAGTTAGATGGCATAAATTAACATAGTGGAAATGATAGATTTGTTTTATATATAAGAAATTACGATTCATGTTTTCTGTGCAAAACTAAGCTCAATTTCCCAAGGAATTTTTATGTAGGCTATCTCCCAAATCTCCAGAGAAAAAGAAAGTTGGTGGTGGGGGGTGCTAGGTAAGTGGGTGTAGAAAATATTCTCAGCAGTTGTTCAGTTCTCTATTACAGTAGAAACACCATCAGGTAGCTGATAGGTCAGTGGGAATGAATATCTGGGTCTTCAAGACACCAGTGACTTCATTTTTTAGTGGTAAAGAGGTAGCTCATCCTTATAGTGGCAGAAGTTTCCTTCCCTACCTACAGGCTTACCCTCAACACGAGATGTTGTGGAGTGTGGCCCTGGCCTTTACCCACTAAGTGCTAGTAGCAACACCCCTCCCCCGCCTTTTTTGTTTCAACCAAAAAGTCTTCCAGGGGTCAAAATGGAAGCCCCTCCCATCTGGGGGTTAGGAATGATTTGAGAGTAAGTTACAGACTTGATGCCCATTTCTCCTAGATACTGTACGGTAGTTTGTACTTTGTAAACACAGTATCTCAGTATACCCATCAAAATCAGGAAGTTAATGACATTGATACAGTAATACAGTCTAATCCACATGTGTCAAATTTCACCAATGATCTCAATAATGACCTTTATAGCAAAATAATATCCTAAAGAGCCAGGATCCAGTCCAGAATCATGTGTATTTAGTTGTCACAAGTCCCTACTCTCCTTCAATCTGGAGCAACTGTATCTTTCCTGTTCTTTTCTTGTCTTTGACATCTTTGAAGAGTTAAGATCAGTTAGTTGTGGAGTATCCCTCAGTTTGTGTTCTTCTAATGGTTCCTCATGATTAGATTTAGGTTCTGTGTATTTGTCAGGAATACCACAGAAGAGATGCTGTGTTCTCACAGCATCACATCAGGTGGCACAAAGTCAATTTGTACCATTACTATTGATGTGATCCCTTGTTAGTATCTGTCTGGTTCCTCAGCTTTCCTCATCAGACTTTCACCACTAGTTTTAACATTGATTTTTGTCTGAATCAGTTTTTATTATGAAGGTTGTTGAATGTTTTTTTCCTAATTACATCATTCTTTCTACAGTTATTAATATTAGCATTCTGCTCTGAGGTAGGTGTTTCCCTTCCCTCTGTGTCTGTAAGAATGCATGTATTTATGTATTCATTACACGATATATAAACATTATATATTCATATATCTATGCCTTTATGTCAGTGTGAACATAGATTTCTGTTTTATTCAATCATTTGTTACTGTAATTTAACTGATAGTACTAACAATATTTTGATATTAAGATATTTTTTATGATTTGGCTTGTGGATGTTTCTTTAAACTGACTTTGAATATGCTCCACTATTTTGCATTTTCTTATTGACATACTGAGATGTTCAAAACTTGTCATATACATGCCCCGTATTCAGCCATTTCTCCAAGGACCCCTGTCTTCTTTTAGTGGGAGAATGTTATTTAGAAAAGAAGATCTGGTCACTAGGTGTGGTCATTTTTTATGGTGTGTCATTGCTTCTGAGCCTATTTTTGAGTTGATAGAGGTAGGAAAATTACATGCATATTCTCTGTCTCTCTCACACATACACTTATTTTGTTCCTATATATGTTTAGAACCATGAGTTCAATCCATTTCTAGTTCAACCGCACATATTTTTTTCTAACCTTCCCACGTTCGACATTTTACTTTGCTTTGCCAACAGTGAGAAATCTAGTTCCCATTATGCTCACCATATTTACGTATTTGCTCAATCCTCACATATATAACCAATTTCCTGACCACATAGGCCATCTCCTCAGCTTTAGTGCCACTAGCCAAGAGTTCCCTCTTCCCTCTCCCACCTCCTCATGTTAGAAAACACTAACTTTCTAAGCATACTCGGTGTGAGGATTTTCTCCAACACCTCACCAGGGAGGGTTGTTCATTACAGTATTGAGGGCTGGCTAGGAACACATGAGGCAGAAAGATGAGGGTGAAGAAAACTTATGATAAGAACATAGTTGAAATGATTACTCAGAAAAGTTGTCACTTGCCGAGGAGAAAAGTAAAGATAGAGTTTGAGAGATTAGGTTGGGCCATCCCTGGATATAATTACATGTTTCTACATACAGTTGTATTGATAATTTGGCATTTTTAATGCTTTAAAAAATACCGTTATCTCTGATCACTGGCTACTATTTCCCTGCATTCTGTTATTTGCAGTTGTCATATATGTGCTGATCTACTTAGATCAGTGATGGCGAACCTTTTGAGCTCGGCGTGTCAGCATTTTGAAAAACCCTAACTTAACTCTGGTGCCGTGTCACATAGAGAAATTTTTTGATATTTGCAACCATAGTAAAACAAAGATTTATATTTTTGATATTTATTTTATATATTTAAATGCCATTTAACAAAGAAAAATCAACCAAAAAAATGAGTTCGCGTGTCACCTCTGACACGCGTGTCATAGGTTCGCCATCACTGACTTAGATCATTTCTTCTGCCTGCCCTGTTTTTTGTTTAATTTCTAGCTTTTCGTTCAGCTGCTGTATCTGCCCTCTTTATAAGGCATTACTTGTATAATCATCCTAACTAATCTTTACTATTTGAAGGAGGGTTATATATATATATATTTTTTTTTAATATTTTATTGATTTTTTTACAGGGAGGAAGGGAGAGGGATAGAGAGTCAGAAACATCGATGAGAAGCATCGATCAGCTGCCTCCTGCACGCCCCGCACTGGGGATGCGCCCGCAGCCAAGGTACATGCCCTTGACCAGAATCGAACCTGGGACCCTTGAGTCTGCAGGCCGACGCTGTATCCACTGAGCCAAACCAGTCAGGGCTAAGGAGGGTTATATTTTACATGGGACTTTGGCCATCTTATTTTGCCAGTTAAGACTGCTGCTGGGTCATTGATGAAACTAACCATAATGTCAATCTTAGTGTCAATTCTCAAATATATTGTATCTTCGCTTTTATCATTTCCCTGTGGTTTAATGCTGGGCCTGTCTGGCACTATCTTTTGTTTGACTCTCAAAGGAACATTCTGGACTTTATTTTTTTCTAACCTTCTGTCATTCAGTATGACACTGGATAGTGTAGTGTGTTCCTGGATAATTAAAATTTGATTATTAATATAACAATTACAGATTTAGTTGTATTAAAAAATTGCATAAAGCTGTAGTTTTAAGTGTAGCTTTATAGTTTATAAACTCATTTTTTTGTTTTATAAAATGAGTTTATAGAGATTGTCAACCTAAAAACAGAATCTTACAGTTGAAGAGATTTTAAAGGGTAAGTAGTCCCACTTCTCAACCAAGAACAGGTGTTCCCTCTTAGTATCCTTCTCTAGCAGTTAGGATTCACACTCATGAAGCACCTAATTTTTCTGTCAGATTGTTCTGCCCTAGCTGGTTTGGCTCAGTGGATAGAGTGTTGGCCTGTGGACTGAGGGGTCCGGGGTTCGATTCCGGTTAAGGGCACATGCCCAGGTTGTGGGCTTGATCCCCAGTGGGGGGTGTGCAGGAGGCAGCCGATCAATGATTATCTCTAAACATTAATGTTTTTCTCTCTCTCTCCCCTCTCCCTTCCTCTCTGAAATCAATAAAAAAGAAAAACTTTAAAAAAAAATGGTTCTACTTATAGTTATCTTTGTTCTGTATCTGGGGATTTACTGACCATCTGGGATCTAGACATCAAGACAGCAGTGTGAGATTCACTGTATTCTCACATACTAGATAGAAACCTAAGACATGGACGTGAAGTCTGAGGAAAAGAGACTCTAGCCATTGGTTTGCTGATGAGAATACTGGCCAAAGTGTGAAAGGAAAAAGCCACAGCTCCCCATTTATAGCTCCTAGTTGGGTGATCCAAAGAGTTGTTGGAACTGAGCATGTTCTGGCAGAGTCTGGGTAGAAAGAGGGTTCGTTTTATTTTATTTATTTATTTACTTTTCAAATACATTTGTATTGATTTTAGAGATGAAGGTAGAGGGATAGAGAGATAGAAACATCAATGATGAGAATCATTGATCAGCTGCCTCCTGCATGCCCCCTACTGGGGATTGAGCCCTCAACCTAGGCATGTGCCCTTGGCTGGAATCGAACCTGGGACCCTTCAGTCCGCAGGCTGACGCTCTATCCACTGAGCCAAACCAGCTAGGCAAGAGGGTTCATTTTAGTTGGTTGTTTTTTGTCATTGTTTTTATTTAACATATACTACATGCCTTTCACTGTACCAGGTGCTGGGGATACAAAAAGGAATAGTTAATTGTCTTAAAAAGGGTGTCTGGTGAGGTAGAATGTTTTTCCTCTATGAAAATGTTTGAGTAGTCTTAGTATTTCCTCAGTGTGTTCGTTCCAAAGCAGAAGCATCTATATACATAGCATTTAACTTAAGTATTAAGCCAGGTACTTAAATCATTGATCTGTATTGCATAGAGACTTAGGAAAATGTATATTATTCATTCTATATAGTCTAAATCTTGTGGGGGGTTTTTCCTGTAATATTTTATTCTGGAAGGATTTTACTGTGGAATAAAAGTACTAGTAATGTTTTTATTTCCTTTAGTTCAAGTCCTTTTAAAGTTTGAAAGTTCAAAATATTCCACTATAATTTACTTTTCAGAAAATGAAGTTTGAAATGAGAAAATGTAGCCCTATGTTAATTAAGAGCCTGAGAACTTCGACATACATTTGACACTTAGCCAAAGAGTGTGTATGTACATGTGTGTATTAGAGTGTTTATAGTTTGAAATTTGTTTTTCCAGTTAGTAATATTTATGGTTCATCGGGATTCAAACATTCTGAAAACTCGTTGCTCAACTGTTACTGGTACTCTGATGACTTCTTGCTAATGATGACCACAAATTAACATAAGATGTATAATACTGGCAGTTTTGAGGATGGTGACTGTATTTTTTTCACCTTTAAATTCTCAGTGTCTGAGATATACAAGGAGTTCATAAATGTTCATTTCTGAGATTTTTGGAAGTATCTTTCAGCTAAGAGTTGTCATTTAGTACTAAATATTATTTTATATGTATACTAGAGGCCCGGTGCACAAAATTCGTGCACTGGGTTGGGGGGGTGTCCCCAGCCCAGCCTGCCCCTCTCACAGTCCAGGAGCCCTCAGGGGATGTCCTACTGATGGCTTAGGCCCACTCCCCCTTAGGCCTTCTGCAGGGGGCAACCAGCAGATCAGGGGAAGGTGCCACCCCCATCACCCCACTGCTGCTGCCACTGCCGGCCGCAGCCGCCAAGGTGTTTTCATCAACACGAACTCCAAATCCCTTCACCACGAAAAAATGACAGCTTTCTTTAGGCATTTTCAAGATGTCTCTTTCATAGGATATGACATTTCTTTATTTTTTTTTTTATCCTCACCTGAGGATATTTTTCCACTAACTTTTAGAGAGCATGGAAGAGAGAGGGAAAGACAGAGAGAAACATCATTGTGAGAGGCACACTTCGATTGGTTGTCTCCTGCATGAGCCCTGACCTGGTTCCCAGCCAGGGAGGAGCCTGCAACCTAAGTACATGCCCTTGATCAGAATTGAACCCAGACCCTGTGGTCTGCAAGCCGAGGCTCTATCTACTGAGCTAAACTGGCCAGGGCAGGATATGACATTTCTTAGCCCCTCCAATAGCGGACCTTTGTTTTTTCCTCCAGGAGTGAGGTGGAAAAACCCTAGTTCACCTTCTTGGATTCTTATTACCCAAGTTACCAAGAACACTGTGAGTGGCGTACAGAGAGCTTAGCCAATGAGCAGTCAGAAAAGGTGTTTCCTCTGTAGCTCCCGCTCAGAGGCGGGACTGCTGGTGCGCTGCAGCTGCTGGCACTGGGGACAGGCCCCCCTGAATGTTGTGTCTCCGCTCCGGGCCGCCCCCAGCCCTTCCTCCTGAGCTGGTCATGACTGTTAGGGCATCCCGGCTAATTTGCATAATATATATACATACACTAGAGGCCTGTTGCAGGAAGATTCCTGCAAGAATAGGGCTTCCTCTGGCCTATTCCTGCAAGAATAGGGCTTCCTGAGGCCAGAGCGAAGCAGAGAAGGGAGCAAAGCCCGCCAAGGCTGGCTTCACTCCCTTCTCCGCTGTCTCACTCCCTCCCATCTCCGCCACTTCGCTCCCTCCCGTGTCCGCTGCCTCGCTCCCTCTCGTGTCCACTGCTTCACTCCTTCCCTTCTCCGCTGCCTCGGTTCCCTCCCTTCTCCGCTGCCTCGCTTCCTCCTGTGTCCGCTGCCTCGGCTCCCTCCCGTGTCCACCGCTTCGCTCCCTCCCTTCTCCGCTGCCTCGGCTCGCTCCCTCCTCCGCTGCCTCACTCCCTCCTGTGTCCACTGCCTCAGTTTCCTCCCGTGTCCGCCGCTTTGCTCCCTCACTTCTCTGCTGCCTCACTTCCTCCTGTCTCTGCTGCCTCGCTCCCTCTCTTCTCCGCCACTTACCTCTCTCCTGTCTCCGCGGCCTCGGCTCTGTTCCCTTCTCCACCGCTTCGCTCCCTTCTGCAGCACTTGGCTTCCTTCTACACTGTCTTCAGTCTTCGCTCCGTGCCTGTGTATGCAAATTAACCGCCATCTTTGTTGGGTTGATTTGCATATCACTCTGATTGGCTGGTGGGTGTAGCGGAGGGATGGTCAATTTGCATGTTTCTCTTTTATTGTAGATTTGAAAATTGGTAAGCCTATCACATTTTGAAATATTTCAGGCAATATTCTTCAAATTTTTTTTGTCTCTGTCTCCCTTTGGAAATTCCAGTTTGCACTTGTCCTACCTCTCCGTCAGCTCATGATTAACAGGCAAAATCTATAGTCTGATTAAATCAGGCTACTTATTGCAATAAAGGATTCTACATACCAGAGGAACCTCAGGGAATCTTATCAAAGAAAAAAAGCTTTTGTAGGATTTGGGGGTAACTAGGGTTTTAGATGAAATTTAAGTGAAATTGTTTGAGAGACTCAGAGCAAAGCGGTGCTATCTGTGAAGGACTCCAATCAGGTCAGGGCTGCAAAGTGGGCCCAGGGGTTCTGTTTACTTGGGAACTATAATGTTAAAGTAATTGTAGAATGTTGTGTCCAGAAACCCTTTATTTGAAGCTCTGCATCCCTCCAAAGTGCATTAGATTCTAGAGTGGGTATTTTAATCTTACAGATGTGATTTGTAACAGCAAAGTTTCTGACAGCTTATGGTTTTAGTAAACAGTTGCCCTGTGAGTAAGCAAGCAGTAGTAGTAGTCAAAGAAGAATGTTTCTATAACCACCCAGCTGTAGCATGGCCTTGGAACAGTATTGTTTCCTGTTGACTTTATAGCTGGTTTTTCCTGCTTGTTATTCTAGCCCAGCCGTGGGCAAACTACGGCCCGCGGGCCGGATCCGGCCCGTTTGAAATGAATAAAACTAAAAAAAAAAAAGACCGTACCCTTTTATGTAATGATGTTTACTTTGAATTTATATTAGTTCACACAAACACTCCATCCATGCTTTTGTTCCGGCCCTCCAGTCCAGTTTAAGAACCCATTGTGGCCCTCGAGTCAAAAAGTTTGCCCACCCCTGTTCTAGCCTCATGAATGGCAGAGCAGAGTTTAACAATTATAGTTAATTGTTGCCTGTCAAATACATTTATTGGACTAGGTGAACGTGTGCATGGATATTCTGTCCATCATTTTTATTTTTTTATTTTTTTCCTCTCTGTTTCACTTTAGATTATTTCTGTTGCTACATTTTCAAGATAATCTACAGTGTCTTATCAGCTATTAATTCCAACCATTATAATTTTCATCTCTGAAAGTTTAGTTTGGGTCTATTTTATAGTTTTCTTGTCTACTTAACATATTCATTGTTTTCTCTGCCTTCTTAAATACTGTATGGTATATAGTTAGTTTTTCTTAATACTCACCTAAGGACATGTTTATTGATTTTAGTGAGAGGAAGGGGGAGAGAGAGAAACATTCGTTGGTTGCCTCTTGCACATGCCCCAACCTGAGACCAAACCCGCAACCTAGACACATGCCCGGGCCAGGAATCGAATGGAGACCTTTCCATGTACAGGATGTTGTCCAACCAAATGAGCAAAATTGTTATAGTTAGTTATTTTTAATGCCCTTGTCTACTAATTCTATCATCTTTTTAGTTTCTGGATCTCTTTGTATGGATTGGTTTTTCTTCTTATTGTGGGCCATGTTTTCTTCTTTGTACGCCTGATAATTTTTTATTGGATGCCGGTCATTTAGACTTTTACTTTGTTTGATACTGGATATTTCCATGTTAAGTTTTGGCTTATTCTGAGATGCATCTATGCTATGTTTGATCCTTATGAGGCTTTTAAATTGTAAGTGGAAGAGCAGCCTTTAGGGTTCACCTCTTCTATCCCCCAAAATATATTACCTGGTTCCCCTGAAATTACAAGATTTTCTATTGTGACTAGTAGAAACGTGAACTTTTTTCGTCCCCGGGGAAAAAAAGGTCTAGGGATTGTTAACTTTACTTTTTTGGGGCAAGTCCTTTTCCTTGCTTCAGGTATTTATTTATTTATTTATTTATTTATTTATTTATTTATTTATTTATTTTTTCTCAGTATTTAGCTATATAGTTGAGCAGGACCCTCTGTAAATCTCCAAAGTTCTTTATGCAGCTCTCGGAGGAACTCCAGCCACCTTCATCTCCCTGGGCTCCAGAGACTGCTACTGGTTGGACTCTGAATTCTCCCTAGGCAAGATTAGTGCTTACCTCAAGTGTTCTCCTCCTCAGGTATCATTGAGCTGCCTGATGTCCATTGTCTGAAAACAGAGATTTTGTCTAGTTGGTTATTTTTAGGTGGAAAGGTGAATTTGGTCTCTGTTATTTCATCTTGTCTAGAATTGGAAAGCCTAGATTCATATGTTAGGATTATCGCTATGTTCTATACCTTTGTAGTCTATAAAGTGTTTTTTTTTCTTTCATGAGGATTTAAGAATATAATGATTATCTCCAAAATTAACCCATTCTTGTTTCCTTCTCTCTTTTTTTTTTTTTTGTCTTCTCACCTTGCTTTTTACCTGATCTGGAATTTATTAAGTTGAAATACAGTTGTATCCTTTCATGCACAGTTATGATTTATATGCTGCCTGTATGAAAAAAAATTTGAGAATAGCACACATATATATAAATTTGGTAGAACCAGGTTGAAAATAAATGAGGAAATTGTATTAAAAAGTAAGGAATAGAATGAGAGGAAGTTTAAATCCAGGCCTTTTTGTCTTGATACATTTCCAGAAATATAACTGTGAGCTTCTTAAAAGCCAGAGCAGAGGTTGTCAGTGTATCTCTGCTTTTTAGGAACAACCATCTATTTATATAAAAGGCTAATATGCTAAGTGTCTGACCGGTCGCTATGACACGCACTGACCACCAGGGGGCAGGTGCTCAACGCAGGAGCTGCCATGACGCGCACTGGCCATTTACAGAGAAACGGCACCGCGGACCTGGAGCCTACGAAGCAACATTTGGCTTCCCCCAAGTGGGACTTAAGCCCCCCCACCACCTTGGACATAAGCCCCACCAAATCACAGCCAATCCTGCCAAGACCCCTTGGCGCAAAATGTAGCCCACAGCCCAGCCTAGAAACGGTGGCTGTGAGTGCCGAGTAATGGCGTCACATAGCAACACCCAGCTTCCTCTCCCTAGCGACTAGCCTCCTTGGAGTTTCTTCAGCCCAGGAACACCACTTGCTTTATTGCCAGGTGGAAACATTTTACACTTTAGCCAAATGTCTGTGAAGCGTTTTCCCATGCCTCATCTCATGTGATCCTCACAGGAGTCCTGGAGTAGGTAGATAGCAGACTCGGTGGAATCCTATTTTCTTTTAATTAGCCAGAAAACTGAGATTTAGAAAGCTTAGAAACTTGACCCGACTGAAAAGAAGTAAGAAATGGTGGACCTTGAAAATGACTTCAGGTTTTCTCACTGTGCAGAATATAATCAAACACTCCTGCAGTTAAATATTTTACCCTTTATTTTCCCTGCGTGATCTACAATAATAATCTGCTTCATGTTGATATATACTGCTGTGTTGCTAACAATTACCTGAAAGAGAAGTTGGGGTGCTTCACTGGGCTGGAAGAAGTGTAGCTAAATCAGAAAGCAGGTCTAATTAAGCAAGTTTATTCTATATATAGTTTATTCTATATCTACACTAATAAAAGAGAAACATGGTAATTAGCGTACGACCGCTACCCTTTTCATTGGCTAATCAGTGAGTATATGCAAATTAACTGTCAGCCAAGATGGCGGCCGGCAGCCAGGCAGCTGGAAGCGAACATGAGGCTTGCTTGCTCCAGTGACTGCAGACTCCAACGTTCCCTGCCTGCGCTGCCGGCCTCTGAGCTGACAGTTTGAAACTTTGTAACAAATATAGCCAGGCCGGGATCTCAGAGCTGGAGTTATACATTGTTTCGATTATAGAAAGCAAACAAACCAGCAGCGGAAGCCTCAGAGCTAGAGCCAGAGCTAAAGCTGGCCCAGAATCAAAAAAAAAAAAGAAAAAAAGGAGCGGTTGGAGGCTTCAGTCAATCGCCAGCCTGAAAGCAGCCCTCAGCCCCTCACCCAGACTGGCCAGGCACCCCAGTGGGGACCCCCACCCTGATCCAGGACACCCTTCAGGGCAAACCAGCCGGCCCCCAGGCCTCTATCCTATATAGTAAAAGGGTAATATGCCTCCCAGCACCGGGATCAGCGGAGCCACGAAGCCTCCTGGCACCGGATCAGCGTGACAGGGGGCAGCACCCAAACCCCCAGATCGCCCTGCGGCTCTGTGTGTGACAGGGTGCGGCGCCCCAACCCCCTGATCAGCCCTGCTCTGTGTGTGACAGGGGGCGGCGCCCCAACCCCCTGATCCGCCCTGCTCTGTGTGTGACAGGGGGCGGTGCCCTAACTCCCCTATCGGCCCTACCCTGAGCGTGACTAAGGGTGGCATCGCAACCTCCCGATCCGCCCTGCTCTGTGCATGACAGGTGGCAGCGCCCCAACTCCCCAATCAGCCCTGCTCTGAGCCCGACCAGGGGCTGCACCTAGGGATTGGGCCTGCCCTCTGCCACCCAGGAGCAGGCCTAAGCCAGCAGGTCGTTATCTCCTGAGGGGTCCCAGACTGCGAGAGGGCACAGGCCGGGCTGAGGGACCCCCCCCCCCCCCGGAGTGCACAAATTTTTGTGCACCGGGCCTCTAGTATTCTATAAAAGGCTAAGTTGACCCATGCATTCGTGATACATATAAAGCTCTTGCGCCAATCGCACACGTGTGTTTCGATCTGTCATTGTCGATCGTGAATTTGATTGACACTTCTATTATAGAGAAAGGGCGAATAGTGATATTAAAATAATTCTTCTAATTAACTTACTTTCAATGTGCATGAATTCATGCACCGGATCAGGTCACTAGTTAAAAATAGAAAACTCTTGCCCTTGCCGGTGAGCTCAATGGTTAGAGTGTTGGCTTGTGCACTGAAGGGTCTTGGGTTTGATTCCTGGTCAAGGGCATGTACTTGGGTTGCATGCTCAATCCACAGGCCCCAGTTGGACATGTACGGGAGGCAACCAATCAATGCGTCTCTTTCACATCGATATTTCTCTCTCTCCCCCCTTCCCTTCCACTCCTCAAAATCAATGGGAAAAAAATCCTCCCATGAGGATTAACAAAAAAAAAGAAAAGAAAAAAACAAAACTTGTTATTATCCTTGGGCGAAGTATGGGTTATATTTCAATGTTTTTCTATACCTCAAAAAAGGAAGTATTGCTATTAAAAATTAATTTGTTATTGATGGGTTATTTAATTAATAATATTTAATGTCAGAATATAAATGAAGGATATCTTTATCCCTTCCCACTTTGTAAATTTGCCTGTATAAAGGTTATATTCATCTTTTATTACTTTTTGATTTCTTACTTTCTTTTACTCTTGTCTGCATTTGATCTAGTTGCTTCATGGAAATTAAAACTATATTCTATATTAACTGATAGAATAATAAATGACTTATACTCTTTTACAAGTCTTTTTGAGAGAACTTAAATTTTTAAAAAGATTTTTTATTTGGAAATGATTTAAAATTTTTAAAAAGTTATTTTGGAAATATGTCAAAATTATAGAAGAGTTCCAAAAATAAAATAGTACAAAGAACACTTCTTATACTGATTATTTTTTTAAATTTTATTTTTAATTATAGTTGACATACAATATTATGTTAGTTTCAGGTCTACAACATAGTGATTAAACATTTACATACCTTGTGAAGTGATCACCACAGTAAGTCTAGTAACCATTTGCCACCATATATAGTTATTTCGAAGTTAATAACTATTCCTTATGCGGTACATTACATCCCTGTGACTTATAACTGGAAGTTTGTACTTAATCCTCTTTCCCTCTTCTGCCCATCTTCTCCCCTAACCATCAGTTTGTTCTCTGTATCTACGAGCTTATTTCTGTTTCATTTTGTTCATTTGTTTTGTATTTTAGATTTCACATATAAATAAAGTCATATGGTCTTTCTCTTCCTCTTGTCTCACTTATTTCACTTAATGTAATACTCTCTAGCTCCATCCATGTTATTACAAATGGCAAGATTTCATTCTTTTTTATTGTTGAATAATATTCTATTATATATATACACACACACATTTTACATATATATATGTAAATATAACACATCTTTTTAAAAATATATGTATTTTATTGATTTCAGAGAGGGAGAGAGAGAGAGAGAGAAATATCAATGATGAGAGAATCATTGATCAGCTGCCTCCTGCACACACCCCGCTGGGGATCGAGCCTGCAACCTGGACACGTGCCCTTGATGGGAATCAAACCCTGGACCCTTCAGTCCGCAGGCCAGTGCTCCATCCGCTGAGCCAAACCAGCCAGGGCAGAGGGCATATATCTTTTTAAGTTATAGTTTAAATTATACCCAGAAGTGAAATTTCTGGATTGTACGGCTGTTATGTTTTTCTTTAACAGACATTCGCCATCAGCCTCAGCACTGTTTTCCTTTTATTTTTAAAAAATATGTTTTTATTGATTTTTAGAGAGGAAGGGAGAGGGAGCAAAAAGAATAAAACATTAATGTGAGAGAAACATTGATCAACTGCCTCTTACATACTCCCTACCAGAGATCAAGCCGGCAACCCAGGCATGTACCTGACCAGGAATGGAACTGGTGACCTCTTGGTGCATGGGAAGACACTCAACCAATTGAGCCACACCAGCCAGGGCCAGTAGTTTTCTGTGTAATTTTTGAGGAATCTTCATACTGTTTTCCCTAGTGGCAGCGCTGGGTTATAATCCCACTAACTATATGAGGGTTCCTGCCAGCACTTGTTATTTGTTGTCTCTTACCCTGATTATCTTAACATTTGCTTTTTCATGTTATTTTTCTCTGTGTTTATGTGCTTTGTATTTTTTTCTGAATATTTACTGGTCAGTTATAAATATCATAATCCTTTAACCCTAAATACACTGTGTATTTTCTAGTCCAATTACATGTTCCCATCACAGTAATTAACTTCAGTAAACTTAACATGTCCTTTAGCATTTCTTTTCTCTGATACAGGATTCAGTCTAAAGTGATGTGTTCCATTTAGCTGTTAACCTGTCTCTCTCTCTCTTGTTAATCCTCACCTGAGGATATTTTTCCCATTGATTTTTAGAGAAAGTAGGTGGGAGGGAGAAAGAGAGAGACACAGAAAAACATCGATGTGCGAGAGACACATCAATTGGTTGCCTCCCAAAAGTGCCCTGACTGGGGCAGGAATTGAACCTGCAGCCTAGTTATATAACTGGGGAATTGAATCCACAACCCTTCTGTTTTGGGGCTGTGGATTTAGTATATATTTCCTGTTCTATTGTTCACTATCCTGCATGCAAAATAATTATTTTCCATCTCTCACTTTCCTTCTATATTCATCAGTTCTCAGCACTGCTATACTCATGAGCCCACCACCCTTCACCCATTTATTTATTATTTTTTTCTATTAATATGAACTCATGAATCCCTGTTTTGCTATGTTTTTTAAGGTTCATAATTCATTAGTTATTTTGGAGTTAAATTTTTCTTTGTTTTGCTAGTGGGGCCTGTTCAAACTGGTTGCTTCATCCCTGTGATATGCCTTCATTATTATATGACCATTTAATTACTTTTTCGGGCATAATACAATGTTCCAAGTTCATCTTAAGACCTGTTATGCTCCAGCCTTGGAATCAGGCCTATTCTCTGAGAAGTCTTGGTTCCATTTAGTGGGATATGGTAGTAGAGATCAAGTTCCGGGCTTTAGATGTACTCATTGCTCCTTGGCCCATTTAGCAGATGGCGATCGGAAACATATGCATTCACATATAGTCACGTATGCATATAGATTCCTGCTTATGTACATCTTTGTTCCAGAAATCATGAATTCACACCATCTCCAATATTAATCCATCACCACAGGGTTCTTTCTTGCCTTCTCTCTTAACCCTGACTCCCAGCAACATGAACACATTTACTCAAACCTATCATACATTTAAAATAGTTACAGAACTTCTTGGTCTGTTTCTCTACAATAAATACATTTAATGTATTCAAGATTTTTTTGCAATCCTGCACATGCCACATTTCAACCATGCCCCTGACTGAGGCTCCAAAGTCACATACTGTGTTGATAGTTACTTAGATTAGTTATCTGCCTGCCTCTTGGTTTGTCTCTTTTTGTCTTCCCTTCATTGTGTTTATTACTCATTTGAATTATGAATAGGTTTATTTGTTCTGGTTTGCTTTCAGCTTTAGTCGTCCCCCCCCCTTCCATTCTTAATTGATTTATTTTTTTTAATATGTACAACATTAACATGCTTCCAAAAGTCAAAACTATACAAAAAGGTACGTTCAGTGAAGGGTCATTTCACTGAGATATATTCCAGTTCATCATCCACCCCTAAATCAACTTCATTGTTTTCTGCTTTATCCTTTTTGTTTCTTTTTATAAAAATTAGTATGAATGTTCTCATTTTCCCTCATGCTCTTTTGCACTCAATAACTCTTGGAAATCACTCTCTTTGGTTTTTTTAGAGTATGTATATTTACAGTTTTTTAAAAAGTTGGCTTAGACCAGTGATGGCGAACCTATGACACGTGTGTCAGAGGTGACACGCGAACTCATTTTTTTGGTTGATTTTTCTTTGTTAAATGGCATTTAAATATATAAAATAAATATCAAATATATAAGTCTTTGTTTTACTATGGTTGCAAATATCAAAAAATTTCTCTATGTGACACGGCACCAGAGTTAAGTTAGGGTTTTTCAAAATGCTGACACGCCGAGCTCAAAAGGTTCGCCATCACTGGCTTAGACTGTATTTTTTTCCTTAGTTTCTCCATTCTCTTGCATGTTGTTATATCCTTTAAATTGTTTCTCCTTAAGATTATATGTGTATAGGTTATGTACACTAAGTCTTCACTTAACATCATTAATAGATTCTTCCACTTTAAGTGAAAAGACGTATAACAACCAATTTTACCATAGGTTAATTGATATAGACATATTATCAATGTTATGATGTTAATAGAGGACCTGCTGTATACAAATTAAGTGTTGGCAGAATTTTGTATAGTTAGCACATCCCTATTATTTAGTCCTAATTTCAATGAGAGATTGTTCTAAGATGGTTAAGATTTGGTTCAGTTGTTGTAAAAGAAATTTCAAATTAGTTTTTAAATAGGTCGTTTTTCTCTGGCTTAACCAATTTTTAGGTGTTTATCTCTGGACTATTTTCAAGTTATGTATTGTTGGGAACCAGCTTCCTCTGTGTGGTGTTCTACCATTTCCAGAGTATTTATAAACATAAAAGGAATGAAAAGGGGGAGGCAATCTAGAAGGCCAGGAGCCAGAAAGTTACCTCACTTCTGTTCATACATCATTGACTAGAACTTAGCCATGTACCCAAACAGCAAGAGATGTTGGAAAATTGGGACAAGCATGTGTCCAGTTAAGAAAATGAATATTCTTTAACCACAGGTGTCTCAATGTGTTTACAGTTTCTCTTTTCATATTTCTAAGTATGTTAGTCATCTTCCCAATATAACTGGTTCATTATATGCTAGTATTTAATTGTAAAATGCTGACACCCTTTTCAGCTGATAATTTTCTTCATGGCTTATTCTAATATCTTTTATAATCTATATATATAAAAGCCTAAGCGACCATTCTACCAGTAGCTATGACGCACACTGACCACCAGGGGGCAGACGCTTAACTCACAGCATGGAAACATGGAGCAGACTGATGAATCTCAGAAGGAACAGGGGGGTGGGAGCGGCTGGAAGAGATTAACCAAAGATCTTATATGCATACTAGAGTCCCGATGCACAGATTTGTGCACTGGTGGGGCCCCTCGGCCTGGCCTGCGCCCTCTTGCGATCTGGGACCGCTCATGGGATGTCGGACTACAGGTTTTGGCCCAATCCCTGCAGGCATGGCCGAGGGACCCTACCGGTGCATGAATCCATGCACTGGGCCTCTAGTTGAATTAAAAGCTAAGTTGTATTTCACAAAGTAAATTTTTTTGTTACCTGGAAGTTAAGTGTTTATGTTTGTACTAGAGGCCCGGTGCACAAAAATTTGTGCACTGGGGGGGGGGGGGTCCCTCAGCCCAGCCTGTGCCCTCTCGCAGTCTGGGACCCCTCGGGGGATGGCCGCCTGCTGGCTTAGGCCTGCTCCCCGGGGGATTGGGCCTAAGCTGGCAATCAGACATCCCTCTGGCAGCCCGGCAGCCCTCGGGGGATGTCCACTTGCCAGCGGGGAGCAGGCCTAAACTGCAGTCGGACATCCTTAGCGCTGCTGTGGAGGCGGGAGAGGCTCCCACCACCACCGCTGGCAGCCATCAGCCTGGCTTGTGGCTGAGCAGAGCTCCCCTATGTGGGAGCTCACTGACCACCAGAGGGCAGCTCCTGCATTGAGCGTCTGCCCCCTGGTGGTCAGTGTGTGTCATAGTGACCAGTCATTCCCAGTCTTTCTGCTGTTAGGGTCAGTTTGCATATTACCCTTTTACTATATAGGATAGAGGCCTGGTGCACAGGTGGGGGCCGACTGGTTTGCCCTGAAGGGTGTCCCGGATCAGGGTGGGGGTCCCGCTTGGGTGCCTGTCCAGCCTGGGTGAGGGGCTGATGGCTGTTTGCAGCTGGTCACACCCCCTTCAGGGTGGGGGTCCCCACTGGGGTGCCTGGCCAGTCTGGATGAAGGGCTGAGGGCTGTTTTCAGGCTGGCATGCGACTGAAGCTCCCAGCCTCTCCTTTTTTTCTTTTTTTTTATTCTGGGATTTATTTACCTTCTATAGTTGAAACTCTGTTGCCGTCACTGGCGCTCCCAGCTCTGAGGCCGCGGCTGGCTGAAAGCAGGTATCTGGGGTTTGTTTAGCTTCTATAATTGAAACTTTGTTGCTTTTGGAGCTGTTGCTTTTGTTGCTCAGAGCTGGGCTGCAGCAGGCGGGGAACCTTGGCTTCCTCCATCACTGGAGCAAGCAAACCTCCTGGTCGCTTCAGCTGTGTGGCTGCCGGCCGCCATCTTTGTTGGCAGTTAATTTGCATATCTCACTGATTAGCCAATGGGAAGCGTAGCGGAGGTACGGTTAATTACCCTTTTTGTCTTTTATTAGATAGGATTCTATTTCAAGGTGATATTCTGATGTGACAATGGCTTGCTTTTATAAAACTTTCACTACCAATTACATTTTTGAAGTTGTACTCACAACTGAGTAGTAATATGTGTTGTTCTTCAGGTAGGTATGAGTTGACAGTTTTCTCATAAAAACAGCAGCTGTATCTTTAAACAGTTTATCTGTGGAACTTAAGTGAATCAGGCAGGAAAGACATTTTTCAGCTCTACTCCTTTGTACCTGTGTATTATATTCTGTTCAATAATGCTCTGTATTAACATACTCTAAATGTCTAATTGTAAAGCAGTGCAGTCATTCTTGGTTTTACTTTAGAGATATCTGCAGTTTTCCCTCAAACAATTTAATCCTCTGAATACTGAACAAATTATGAAATTTTATTTTAAGTTTATCATAGTTTAGAACAATTTGAGATTATATGTTATGCTTAAAAGTTCTAAAGAGCTAAAAGGTATCCTAATCTTTATAAACCTTTCTCCCTCAAATTTCCTCAGCTTCTAATACTCATCTTTAAAAATATATATACCCTTAACAATTTCTTAAAAGGCCAAATCCAGATTTTCCTGTTTGAATTTCCATCAAAGTACCCCTCTGCCCCACACATCCACACACTCACACACTATACACACTTGTGCATTGCATCTCTTGGTTTTGGCAGAACTTACTTAGTTTAGAGCGTACTGATTAGATTACTAGTGAGGGTGTGGTTCTGTTCTGATATTCTTGAGTGGATGAATTTTTTTTTTAATCTTCACTGGAGCATATGTTTACTGATTTGAGAGGGGGGGGGAGGTGGGAAAGGAGAGAGAGAAATATCAGTATGAGAGAGAAACATTTATCGGCTGCCTCCCATTAAACCTGCAACCTTTTGGTGTGCAGACAATGTTCCAACCAGCTGAACCACCCGGCCAGAGCAGGCTGGATAAATTCTGATCAGCTTACTGTATTTGTCCTCATTTAATACATAGTATTCTTTGAAAACTCAGAAATCTATTTGGTATTATTTAAAAAGTTCATATGACTTAAAAGCAGTTATTCTAATTTTTCCCCTTTTGGGAACCAGTTTAATGAAGGATAGCATAACATTGTCATTTCTTCTTAGCTTTTCATGAAGGAATTTTTCTTTCCTCTGCTTTAAAATTGTGATTCAACACACCATTCTGTTTAACCATAACCTTGGCATTATAATTGTAAGAACAGATTTTTATCCATTACCTTGATAGAAACTGGATTCTCTCTCATGAATATATGATTCCTTTATAGGTCTGTCTTTGGCATATTTTTTCTTTCACTGTAATAGTGTGTTACATTTGAGGTTCTCTTAGTTTGTCATGCCCTGGATAATTGAATAGTAAAGAATAGTATGTTTAAGATGACTAGAACTGAACTGTATTAAAATGATTTCAATCTTAGAGTATTCCTAAAGAGCTTTCTACTTAATTTATTCTAAATATTCTTCTCATATAGATTGCAGAACAAACAATTCACAAATATTTTAACAGAAAAGTTAAGGAATCTGGTTAATATGACATGTCTGCTTCACAAGCCAGAATAAAATTAACAAGATTAAAGATGAGCCTGGTGGTGCAATCAGAATGATCCAGATAAAACTTAGCTAGGTTGCTAAATGGTATGGTAAGGATGATTTTCATTTTCCATGAAAAGTTGGTTGCTATTTTTTTTGCAGATACTGTACACAGTCACTTTTACTGAGTGACATTTGCATGTGATATAGTGTGTAATTTTCAGATATAAATCATTTCAGTGCATGTGAATTATCATATCATTTTGGAATCATGTGAAGAGCTCCAAGTCAGTCATTGTCATGCACTTTGGTTCCTCTCCCCCAGTGCGTAATAACCACATTCAGATGTTGTTTATCTCACTAATTTTTAGAAAGTAGGATGTATCCATCTCCTCCCCCTTCCTATAGTAAACCCTATAATAAGCCCTTTTTTAAAAAAAAAATCTTTTTATTGATTTTAGAGAGGAAGGGAGAGAGAGATAGAGACATCAGTGATGATTGAGAATCATCAATCTGATGCCTTCTGTACGCCCCATACTGAGAATTGAACCCGAAACCTGGGCATGTGACCTCCTGGTTCATAGGTCAACGCTCAACAACTGTGCCACACCAGGGGGTGAATGTGTCCTTTTAATATAACTTCCAGTTATTCTTTACATAGCTAGTTTTCAAGGACTTTTTGAAAAAATTTTCATTGTGGTTAAAACCATAACATGAGATCTGCCCTCTTAAGAAACTTTTAATGTACCATACAAGTATTATTAGCTGTGAGCACAATGTTGTACAACAGATCTCTAGAACTTCTTCATCTTGCATAACAAACTCTATACCCATTGAACAGCAACACCCCATTTCTTCCTCCCACCAGCCCTTGCCAACCACCATTCTTTCTGTTTTAATGAATTTGACAACTTTAGATAGTTTACATAAATGGAAACATGCAGTATTAGTCCCTCTGAGACTGGCTTAATTAGCACAACATCCTAAGGGTGTCAAATGATGGTAGTTGGCACCAATTCAGTGCCAGCAGGAGTCCCCAATTTGGGGTGAGGTGAAGGAAACTGTATTCAGTGCAAACAGTGATATAGCACTGCTGTGGAACAGCTCAGTTGTGATGGAGAGCTGCTGTGAAAACAGCATGGCTATGAGGTTGCTCCCTGGCCAGGCAGTCCTGGTGCCAGGCCCTTTTTCAGCTAGGCTGCTCTGCTCTGTGACCGTGCTCCAGTGAGAGAGGTTTTCATTTTTAGTGCCTTATAGCCTTCAGTCTTCAGTGGAGAATGTGCTTCCCCAGCCAGAAGAGGGTTGGTTTATATGGACCGAAGTTCCCACCCCTGGTTCCTGGCTGGTCCACCCTCAGCAAATAAGGTTACAGTTTGATTGGTCCAATAGAGCCACGCTGATTGGTCAGAGCTATGCAGCTGATTGAATGAGGAAAGCCCCAATCCTATTGGTTGAAATAGGATTGCAGAAAACCATTTAAGAACTGGCTCAGATGACAGAAACTGCAGGCAGTTCAGTGTAGGGGCAGGCAGGTTAGCACAGAGGCTTCCCCACAAAGTGCAATTTGCATGCGAGGCCCTTGTGCAGAAATGGGCTGTTTAGCCTCCTAATGTATTTATTTATTTATTTTTTAATCCTCACCCGAGGATATTTTTTCCATTGTCTTTTAGGGAGAGTGTAAGAGAGAGGGGAAACATCGATGAGAGAGAAACACATTGATTGGTTGCTTCCTGCAAGCGCCTGGACCAGGGCCCGGCCCGGGGAGGAGCCTGCAACCTTTGACCAGAACTTGGGACCCTTTGGTCCACAGGCTGACACTTTATCTGCTGAGCCAAACTGGCTAGGGCGGCTTCTGATTTTTTATTTGAGCCCAGTTAGCCATGAGGAGCCCTTCTTAGTAGGTGTTCTCACACACACCCTTCCCTCCCCCGGGTTCACAGGGCTCATACATATTGTTGCATGTGATACTATTTCCTTCTATTTTATGGTTGAATAATATTCTGGTGTATGGATGTATCTAACATTTTCTTTATCCATTCATCTTTTGATGGCCAGTTAGGTTGTTTCCACTTCTTGGCTATTGTGATTAAATGCTGCAATGAACATGGGAGTGCATGTATTTCTTGAAGATCCTGATTTCAATTCTTTTGTCTAAATACCCCAAAGTGGGATTGCAGGATCATGTGGTAGTTCTGTTTTTAAATTTTTTGGTGTCTCTATACTGTGTTCCAAAATGGCTACACCTTATATTCCCACTAACAGCCCTACCCTGTTTGGTTCAGTGGATAGAGTGTCTGTCTGCGGACTGAGGGATCCCAGCTTTGATTCCGGTGAAGGGCACATGCCCGGGTTGCGGGTTCAATTCCCCGTGGGGGGGGGGGGGGGCATGCAGGAGACAGCCGATCAATGATTCTCTCTCATCATTGATGTTTCTCTCTCTCCCTTTCTCTCTTGAAATCAATAAAAATAGATATTTTCTTTAAAAAGTGTGGGTTCAAGATAGGAGCCAGGAACAGCTCCGATAATCCAAAGTCCAAGTGGATAATAGAATGTCATTCATAAAAAAAATAAAAAATAAATTCCCACTAACACTGTTTAAGGAAACAGTTCCAATTTGTCTGCCACCACTTTTTTTTTTTTCTGTTCTTTTGACAGTGGCTATCTTAATGGGTGTGATGTGATAACTCATTGTGATTCAGATTTGCATTTTTCTTAATGACTAATGATGTTGAGCATCTTTTCATATACCTTACTGGCCCTTTCTTTGTATGTCTTCTTTGGAGAAATTTAAGTTCGTTGCCCATTTCTTGTTTGTTTTGCTGTTGAATTGTAAGAGTTCCTTTTATAGTTGACCCTTGATCAATGTGGGAGTTAGGAGTGCTGACTGCACCCCTTTATCCCCCAGTCAGAAATCCGTGTGTAACTTTTAACTCCAAAAAAACTATAGTCAGTACTTTGCATCTGTGGATTCAGCTAACTGCGAATTGAAGACAATATTTTGATCTGCAGGTGGGAATCCAAAAATACTGGTTTTTTTTATCCACCATAGGTTGAATCTGCTATTGGCTGGATCTGCAAATGCAATACCCTCAGATATGAAGGGCAAACTGTGTTTATTGAAAAACATCATGTATTAACATCTGTGCAGTTCAAACCCACATGGTTTAAGGGTCAACTATGTTTTCTTTTTTAAAAATTTATCTTTAAATATATTTTTATTGATTTCAGAGAGGAAGGGGGGGAGAGAGAGAGAGACATCAGTGATGAGAGAGAATCATTGATTCGCTACCTCCTGCCTGCCCCCTACTGGGGATTGAGCCCACAACCTGGGCTTGTGCCCTTGACCAGAATTGAATCCAGGACTCTTCAGTCTGCAGTCTGAGGCTCTGTTCGCTAAGCCATACTGGCTAGGGCTTAAAAAATTTATCTTTATACTCAGCTGGCGTAGCTCAGTGATTGAGCATTGACCTGTAATCAGGAGGTCACAGTTCGATTCCCAGTCAGGGCACATGCCCAGGTTGCGGGCTCAAGCTCCATTGGAGGGCATGCCGGAGGCAGCCAGTCAATGATTCTCTCTCATCATTGATGTTTCTATCTCACTCCCTCTCCCTTTCTCTCTGAAATCAATAAAAACATGTTTTTAAAAATTTTATCTTTATTGTTGAGAGTATTATAGATGTCCCCTTAGGGTCAACTATTTTCGATAGTAAACACTTAGCAGATATTATCACCTGCAAGTATTTTCTCCTATTCTGTAGGTTGCCTCTTAAAAAAATGTTTTATTGATTGTTAGAGTAAGAGGAAGGGAAAGGGATAGAAACATTGATGAGAGAAACATCATTGCCGAACCGGTTTGGCTCAGTGGATAGAGTGTCGGCCTGCGGACTGAGGGGTCCCGGGTTCGATTCCGGTCAAGGGCATGTACCTTGGTTGCGGGCACATCCCCAGTGGGGGCCGTGCAGGAGGCAGCTGATCGATGTTTCTCTCTCATCGATGTTTCTAGCTCTCTATCCCTCTCCCTTCTTCTCTGTAAAAAATCAATAAAATATATTTTTAAAAAAAAGAGAGAAACATCATCAATTAGCTGCCTCCTGCATGCCCCCCACTGGGGATCAAGCCCACAAACCCGGTGTGTACTCTGACCAGGAATCTTGGTTCCTGGGTTGATGCTCAACCATTGAGCCACACTGGCTGGGATGCCTCTTCACACTTTTAATTGTTTTCTTTGCTGTGCAGAAGAAGCCTTTTAGTTTGATGTAGTCCTACTTTTCTATGTTTGCTTATGTTGCTTTGGCTTTTGGTGTCATGTCTAGGAAGTTATTGCCAGAACCAGTGTCCTGTATCTTTTCTTGCGTTTTCTCTAGGAGTTTTACAGTTTTAGATCTTATGTGTAAATCTTTAATCCATTTTGAGTTGATTTTTGTATAATCCAGTTTCCCAGCACCATTTGTTGAAGGGACTGTCCCCAGTGTGTTGTTTTGGCTCCCTTAATGAAGATCATTTGACCATATACCTGTAGATTCTGGGCTCTCCATCCTGTTTCATTAGTCTTTATATCTATCTTTCTCTCAGTACCCTACTATTTTGATTACTGTAGCTTTGTGATACATTTTGAAATCAGGAAATGTGAGTCCTCCAAGTTTTTTGTTTTTTCAAGACTGTTTTGGCTATTTAAGGTTGCTTGTGGTTCCATATGAGTTTTAAATTTGTTTTTCTTATTACTGTAAAAAAATACCATTGGTAGGAATACATAGAATCTGTAGATTACTTTGGGTAGTATGGACATTTGAACAATATTGTCTTCCAATCTGGGATATCTTTCCTTTTATTTGTGTCTTAAGTTTCTTTTCAACAGTATTTTGTAGGTGTCAGTATACAGATCTTTGGCCTTGTTTGGTTAAGTTTATTCCTACATATTTTTTATTTTTGATGCTATTATAGTGGGATTTATTTCATTTTATCTTTTCGATTGTTTTTTGTTAGTTGTATTAGAAATGCACCTGATTTTTGTATCTTGACTTTGTATTATACAACTTTACTGAATACATTTATTAGTTCTAAAAGTTATTTTTTTTTATATGTGTAATCTTTAGAGTTTTCTACATATAAGATCATGTCATCTGTGAATAGAGAACCTTTTATTTCTTTCTATTTTGGATGCCTTTTATTTCTTTTTCTTATCGAATTGCTTTTGCTAGTATGTACAGTACTGTTTTGAATAAAAAGCAGTATGAACCTTTTAATGTGTTCTTGAATTTGTTTCTCTAGTTGAGGATTTTGCATTTATATCCATCAGGGATATTATTCAAGGACTTTTGAGATGAGTTAGATCAATGTATCCCAGTCTGCTTTTTTATAAATGTTAACAAAGTGTTTTCATGTCAGTTATTCCATTTGTTTATTGCAGTCTATTAGGTGGGTAGACCATTATATTCTAATATTCTTATGAAAATGCTGGACTCAGATGGAATTGCTCATGATTACATAATAACTATCATTATTATTATCAATAATAATTAATACTTGTATAACACATATTGTTTCAGGCACTCTTCTGAGTATCTTACATATATTTATTTAATCTTCACAACAACTCATTGCAGTAGGTACTATTATTAACCACATTTTAGAGATGAGAAAAATGTTGAGTAATAAAGTAGTAGTAGAGCTTACTACTTATCTGGCTTTTAATCCAGACCATATGGTTCCTACGTCTACTTTGTTAACTGTTCAGTGTGTTGCCACTTACACTTAACTAGGAGGGTGTCAGTTTAATTTAGAACTTTGACCTGACCTGCTATTTTGTTACCTCTGAAACCAGATAACCTTTCACTCATTCATTTCATTCATTCATTTAAAAAATATATTTTTATTGATTTTTAGAGAGAGCGGAAGGGAGAGAGAAAGAGAAACATCAATGTGAGGGAAACATAGATCAGTTGCCTTCCATATGTGCCCCAACCAGTGATTGAGCCTGCAACCTTTTTGGTGCTCAGGACGGCACTCATACTAACTGAGCCACCTGGCCCGGCTGAAATCAATGAGTTTTAAAAAGAAATAAAGTTCTTGAGCTTTGAGGTACCTATTCTTTCCACAGGTCAGTGTTTTGTGTATTAGAGATTGTTTAAATGAGGGATCTATCAACTAGTAGCATATAGATTCTATGGTGGATGCTTGAGTGCCTATGTTGTTGTGTCTCAAGAGGCCTAATTAAGTCATTGTGTGAGTACATAAACTGCTTTAGATTACTAATGCATCATCACTTTATACAAACGTGTTATGTAAGAATAACAGGTCTGTTTATAAATGAGAGACTTTCTACTTCATGTAAGTTTCACAGTAGAATTTCTTTTAGCATTACGATTTTCTAATACATTTAATATATGAATCAATTTAAACTTTATCTTTTAAAACCAGTTCTTGCCATGGCTGGTGTGGCTCAGTTGGTTGGGCATTGTCCTGTGCACTGAAAGATTGCCGACTTGCTTCCCAGTCATGGTACGCGTCCAGATTGCAGGCTCAGTTCTCCATAGGGGACATGTAGGAGGCAGCAGATGATCCTCTCCTTTCCTCTTTCTCTCTCTTAAAAAAAAAAAAAATCACTTAAAAAGCAAACAGTTCTTGTGGAGTTTACACTGCAATCTTGATGTTATAACATGATTATTTTGAAGATCCTATCTAATAAAAGACAAAAAGGGTAATTAACCGTACCTCCTCTATGCTTCCCATTGGCTAATTAGGGTGATATGCAAATTAACTGCCAACAAAGATGGCGGTTAATTTGCATACATAGGCACAATGATGGGAGGCGAAAGGGGAAGGACCGAAGAACAGTGATCGGAAACCCAGGCAGCAGGCAAGAGCCGCGGGGGTGCTGCCTTGCCTGCGGCCCCGTGATCACATGGCGATCAAAGGGAGAGAGAGCCGGGGCGCAGGCCGGGTGGCACCCCCGGATGCCCGGGGGTGCCGCCCAGCCTGCGTCCCAGTGGTCGCCATGGCGATCGGAGGGAGAGAGAGGCGGGGCGCAGGCCGGTGGTCACCATGGCGATCGGAGGGAGAGAGAGCCGCATTGGGATCGGAGAGCTGGGCGCAGGCAAGGCAGCACCCCGGCACCCCAGCACCTGACATGCAAAGGTCGGGGATGAAATGACTTTTCCCAACCACATCTGCAAATATTCTGGGGAAGGCATCACTGAAGAGTTCGCAACAACACCCTTACTTGGCAAGGAAGAAAGAAGTTGGCAATGGAAACAATCCCTTACATTAAAGTTAAGGTCCCTCTGAGTAAAAAAGAGTATTTCCAACGTAAAGGAGGGAGCAGGCAAAAATAATAGGTTCTCATGACTTCCACTAAAGTTTGAGCATATGACAGAGTCAAAACGAACATACAAATTAAAACAGACAGTGGACATTCAGATGAACCGAATCAACTGTCACTGTTTGTCCCAATAGCAGCAATGCTTATGTGATAATATAGTTTAACAAACATACAAAACAAGTCACATGATAAGAGAGGTTCGGCTTCTAAAGTAAATTGAATATGTTCTTTAAAAATTCTCATGTCCTCCCCTCTGACTATAATTCTTAATTTTCCAATCAGAAAATTACCCCAGGTGATCCAGTAACATGTAGAACTCCAGTAACCTAACTTATTTAAAAAAACAAACATCCCAACCATTTTTAAAATATTTAAATTGATATTTTAGGGTTAAAATTATAGAAGATATTTAGATCCAAATATATTTTCTGAATAGAAAATATTTGTTTTTGATTTTAAAAAAATAAACATAAAAAATATATAAGTGACACATTTTCCCAAGGAACTCTGAATTAATACCTTTCCCTCTAACTTTCTTCAAATTAAGAGAATCTATGGAGTTCCCTATACTGCACAAGTTTTAATGAAAGAAAATAAGACTTTCTAAGAGCATCAAATACATGTTTTCTTATTTACAAACATATATACTCCTCTCTCTCTCTCTCTCTCTCTCTCTCTCTCTCTCTCTCTCTTTAAAGTATATTCTTACTGATTCAGAGAGGAAGGGAGAGGGAGAGAGATAGAAACATCAATGATGAGAGAGAATCATTGATCGGCTGCCTCCTACACGCCCCGTACCGGGGATTAAGCCCACAACCCGGGCATGTGGCCTGACCTGGAATCAAACTGTGACCTCCTGGTTCATGGGTCGATGCTAAACCACTGAGTCACACCGGACGGGCTCAATTCTTATTTATAAATTCATTCCAAGGACATATACAGCTTAAGCTTTTTGGAAGTAGTTTCAAAAAACTAGCTTTTAAGTAACAAGAAAACAGTTATAGAAGGAAGTTTAAATTAAAAGAAAAAAATTTATTCAAGAGTGGGAACATCCTCCATGAAAATGTGTACCTTGACTGTGGATGGCTGGGTGGCCTTATCACACCTTAGGAATTCAAATGCTTTTTACAATGAAAAGAAAGAGAGTTTCATCTCATTTCTCTCCCAGGGTAGATGTCTGTCAATAGAAGGTGGACATCAATAAAAGGAGGGGCTTGCACAACCAATCCAGAAAGTCAGCAATCTATGAATAATCCAGAACCGAGTATTTATCTCCTCTGCCACACACCCTCCCTCCCAGCCAGTGAGCAAGATAATTACTCTCAAGTCAAGCTAAGTGCCCCCCAGTCACAGTGGCCCAATGCTGACATACAAAGCATACAAATAATTCTCACTCTGGCATAAAAGTGACAACTTTCTTGGAAAAAAAAGCAGATACTGTAAATTTCTCAGTCTTCCTGAAACATTTTTTTAAAGTAATTTTTACTTCTTTAGAAAAAATGCATACATGGCAAACTATCTGTAATAAAAGGCCCATTCTATAAAATTTTAACTGGTCCTACTCATATCTGCAATCATAATCATATTTACAGACAAATATATTTATACTAATAAAAGAGTAATATGCTAATTAGACTGGGAAACCTTCCAGGAGACCTTCCAGATGTTCTTCTGGACAAAGCCATGGTGGCAGGGCTGAGGTAGAGGTGGTTAGAGGCCAAGAGGGGAGGGCAGTTGTGGGTGATTAGGCTGGTGGGGGGCGGGGCCGTTGGGGGTAAGCAGACCAGCAGGGGGGCCAGTTGGGAGCAAGCAGGCCATCAGTAGGGGTCAGTTGGAGGTGATCAGGACAGCGGGGGGCGGGGCAGTTTGGAGTGAGCAGGCCAGCAGGGGGACAGTTGGGGATGAGCAGGCCAGTGGGGAGGGAAGGTAGGGGGCGAGCAGGCCAGCAGGGGGGGCAGTTTGGGGTGATCAGGCTGGCGGGAGGGGGGAGGCATTTGGAGGCGAGCAGGCCAGCAGCGGGGGGGAGAGGGGGGCAGTTGGGGGTGAGCAGGCCAGCAGGCAGAGTGGTTAGAGGCAATCAGGCAGGCAGGCAGGCAGGTGAGCAGTTAGGAGCCAGCAGTCCCGGATTGCGAGAGGGATGTCTGACTGCTGGTTTAGGCCCGATCCCTGTAAACTGGCAGCAGGACATCCTTCGAGGGGTCCCAAATTGGAGATGGTGCAGGCCAGGCTGAGGAACACACCCTCCCCCGTGCACGAATTTTGTGCACTGGGCCACTAGTATTTGTATAAAAAGATAACTTTGTATGATGCTTAATTCCAATTATGTTAGTTCATTGCAGCTTGTAAGGGAAAATGGGTAATTTTTTTTATGTAGATTTTTGGCCAATCTTGAAGTATGTTTCTCCTCTTGTACTCTTATTTTTTTTGTATTAGTACTGAAAATACGTAAATTATCACACTTAGAATCTCTAATGAGATTAAAACCATTTTTTGAAGGTTAAAGAACAAAATTTAACATCATTTATAAAGGACGGATAAAACATTGGTCTTTGTGTAATCAGTCTCCTTTAGAAGAATTGATACGTTCATTTTATACAGGTTTTATCCTATGGATTTGATTATACAGGTTCACAGTTCTTTATTCTCAATTCTGAAATAAAGAGTGTTAAACAAAGTTTTTTTTCATTTTTTATAGTAAATTGATTTGCCAGTAAACTACTCTAAATTGAGTTGGGGTAGTATCCTACTTAATGTAAATATGTATACATTTTGCTGCAGAAATCATGGATGTTATTACATACTATTGCTTTAGACCCCACTATGTTTTGTAACATGAGGCATATGTACAATATTTACCTTTATAAAATTTGAAAACTTTTGAATGATGGTACTGATCTGACCCTGACAGTTTCACTTAAATGAATATGGGCCTTTATCACTTGTGCTGCCCGATTTCCATGGTTGGAAGAGTGTGGGGCATGGATCAGTAGCATGAGGAATAAAGAACATATTGAATTAATTATATTGATTAGTAAGTTAGTACAGGCCTGGTTTACTTTCTTCTCCTGGTTGTTAATAGTTGTCCTCTAGACTAGAGCACTGATTATCAATTTCATGAGAGAATGTCCCAGTGACTCTATGTCTGACATGGGCATGGCTACATGGTGGGAATATGAGCTAGATACTGTTCATCTGCTCTGTCTAGGGCAGTGGTCGCCAACCAATGGTCCGCAGACCACTGGTGGTCCGTGAGGTCCAAAAGGTTGGCGATCGCTGGTCTAGGGCAGTGGTCAGCAAACCGTGGCTCGTGAGCCACATACGGCTCTTTGGCCCCTTGAGTGTGGCTCTTCCTCAAAATACCACGTGCGGGCGCACACATATAGGGAACGTTGTGGAGTGAAAGAAGATGTAGTATCAAGGATTGAGAAAGGTATGTTGAGATGGTTTGGACATATAGAGAGGATGAACGAAAGGAGATAGACGAAACAAGTATACAAGATGAGTGTTGATGGGAGAGTTGGAAGGGGTCGACCTCAGCAAATGTACCTCAATCAGATTGAGGACGTTTTTAGCAAAGGCCAGCTTAGGAGTACCCTAATTAAATTAATAACAATGTACCTACCTATATAGTTTAAGTTTAAAAAATTTGGCTCTCAAAAGAAATTTCAATCGTTGTACTGTTGATATTTGGCTCTATTGACTAATGAGTTTGCCGACCACTGGTCTAGGGTATATGTTTATGCATTTAAATTATTTATTAAGATTTTTATTTTATGAAATGAGACAATTTCATAAGGATGCAAAATATGGAAACAGTTGACTTTTTTCTCATTTCTGTAGTCTCCTACAAAAGCTGTGTATAATGCCAGACATTGGAACCATCCAGACTCAGAAGAACTACCTGGGCCACCAGTAGTAAAACCTCAGAGTGTTACAGTAAGTGAACTGTACTTTTTAATTTCATGTTTGTTTTGCTATCTTTATTCATAATTTGGATGTCTCTGAATTTCCTCTTTACCAGTTTATTTTGGACTTCTTAACTAAAACTTAGTGGCTTCCTAATAAAAACTTAGTTTAATTCATTGGAAAAGTGAGGATCGTGGATGGCATTACAGAAATTCTGGTCCTGCTAGGTCAGTGATGGCGAACCTTTTGAGCTTAGCGTGTCAGCATTTTGAAAAACCCTAACTTAACTCTGTTGCTGTGTCACATATAGAAATTTTTTGATATTTGCAACCATAGTAAAACAAAGACTTATATTTTAGATACTTATTTTAAATATTTAAATGCCATTTAACAAAGAAAAATCAACCAAAAAAATGAGTTCACGTGTCACCTCTGACACACGTGTCATAGGTTCGCCATCACTGTACTAGGTTATAAATAAAAAGCCTTAAATTTTTTTTTTACTTCTGACCCACATTTTATGGAATTACTAGAGATCCAGTGCACGAATCCAGTGCACGAAATTCGTGCACGGGTATGGCCCTAGGCCTGGCCGGTGATCAAAGTGCGAGCGTTGGGTGTGGAAAGGCAGATCCCAGCTGACCTCTGGGCACTGAGCAGCACCTGGGCCCCTCAGCGCCTGGGAGCTGAGCGGCGGCCCTGTCGCCACTGGTCACTGTCTGCGGGGTGATCGGTAGGGCGATTGGGCCCTGCTTGCACCCACGTTGGCCTGGCACCGCCCACTTACCTGCTCCACCATCCTGCCACGGTCCTGCTCTCATCGAGGCCCATCGGGGCTGGCAGTGCCTCCACTGCTGCCCGCTGCCAGTGCCACGTTGCCGATGCCCGCCATGTTTTGCGCTGCCCCCTGGTGGTCAGCACACGTCATAGGGAGCGGTCGAACTCATGGTCGAACTTTCGGTCGAGGGGACAATTTGCATATTAGGCTTTTATTGGATAGGATAGGATAGGATAGTGTTCGGTTTTAAAGGGCAAATTAGTCTATTTGAAATTTGTATTTAGACTTGTGTTATAAATTACATCCTACATAGATGATAAAGTGGCTTTGAGTGGTTAATTCACTTTTTAGAGAACTTTTCCTGCATTTCAGTAATTCAATTCAGAACACATTTGAAAAACAATATTTCTAGATCAGTGGTTCCCAACAGAGGGGCAATTTGATTTTTAAGGGGGGCAATTCGAGAATGAGTTATTAACAGTGAATTTTTCGCATTTCTTATGGTTCTAGGGGCCTCATATACAGTATATAAATATATATTGTGACATATTTATGTATTTCAGTTCTCTATTATATGTTTTGAAACTTGCTATTTTTTTTCATATCACTTCATATTATTATTATTTTAACAATTCCTTTGTGATATCTTCCTCAGTACTTCAACTATCCTTCCATTCTTTTATTTTTCTCTTTTGTGGATGCCATGTTCTTTGGAAGCTTGTTTTGACCAAGTTAATGGCCTTTTAGGCTTCCTCCACGAGAATAGGAGTTCACTTTTTGAATAATAAGAATTATATGTCACAGGGGGGGCATCAAGATTTTAGAGATGCTTAGGTGGGGCATGGCTGTTCTAGATAATGGTAACTCCTCAGTCATCTGGAGCTATCAATTAGTGCAGCGGTTCTCAACCTGTGGGTCGCGACCCCTTTGGCGGTCGAACGACCCTTTCACAGGGGTCGCCTAAGACCATCCTGCATATCAGATATTTACATTACAATTCATAACAGTAGCAACATTACAGTTATGAAGTAGCAACGAAAATAATTTTATGGTTGGGTCACAACATGAGGAACTGTATTAAAGGGCCAGAAGGTTGAGAACCACTGAATTAGTGAGTTCTTTTTGTTTTTAAGGAATGAGTTCTTTGTAACAACAAAAATTAGCCATAGAGATCTTTCTAAAATATAATGTACTAGAGGCCCAGTGCACGAAATTTGTGCACTGGGCGGGGGGGGCGGTTCCTCAGCCTGGCCTGTGCCCTCTTGCAGTCCAGGACCCCTCAGGGGATGTAGTAGTGCGCCAGTGGCAGGCAGCCAGGGAGGAGCCCAAATCGGAGCTGGGCGCCACACTGCTCACACTCATCTCGGCCCGCTGCTCCTGCTGCCACAGAGTTGGGAGTGGCTCCCGCCATGGCAGCTGCGCTCACCAGCCATGAGCCCGGCTTCTGGCTGAACGACACTCTCCCTGTGGGAGCACACTGACCACCAGGGGGCAGCTCCTGCACTGAGCATCTGCCCCCTGGTGGTCAGTGCACATCATAGCGACTGGTCGTTCTGCCTTAACAGCTGCTTAGGCTTTTATTATATACACTAGAGGCCCGGTGCACAAAAATTTGTGCACTCGGGGGGAGGGGGGGGTCCCTCAGCCCGGCCTGTGCCCTCTCGCAGTCTGGGACCCTTCGGGAGATAACGACCTGCTGGTTTAGGCCTGATCCTGGGTGGCAGAGGGCAGGCCCAATCCCTAGGTGCAGCCCCTGGTCAGGCTCAGAGCAGGGCCGATTGGGGAGTTGGGGGCGCTGCCCCCCTGTCATGCACAGAGCAGGGCGGAATCAGGAAGGTTGCGATGCCACCTGCGATGCCACCCTCAGTCACGCTCAGGGTAGGCCGATTGTGGGGTTGGGGCACCGCCCCCTGTCACACGGCGGGGGCCGAGGGGGGAGGGTGGCGGGGCCCCCCCCCTGTCCACGCTCAGAGCAGGGCCAATCAAGGGGTTGGGGAGTGCCCCCTGTCAT